>NC_068445.1:46857719-47022719 GCF_023373465.1 Oncorhynchus keta | reverse complement strand
CCTAGTGGGGCCTCAGTGGTTCTGGTCAGAACACACATAGAGAGGACTGTTGACTTAGCGTGTGTGGCGGGCACCTTGTACGTCAGAGAGACACTTCCTGCCCGGGGGGCTTTTTTTAGACCGCAAATCAGTTTATTTGAACGTTATATCACTGGCTCCTATTGTAAGGGTCATGTACATTCCTCTCTCCAGAACCAGTAGAGAACCATGGTCTGGACTGAGAGGAGATAGTAGTGCAGGAGTTGTGGATGACTGTTTTCCTACCAGACAGACTGCTGGTGATGTGTTTGTCTGGACCAGAACAGACTGCTGGTGATGTGTTTGGTCTGGTCCAGAACAGAGGGCTGGTGATGTGTTTGGTCTGGTCCAGAACAGAGGGCTGGTGATGTGTTTGGTCTGGTCCAGAACAGAGGGCTGGTGATGTGTTTGTCTGGACCAGAACAGAGGGCTGGTGATGTGTTTGGTCTAGACCAGAACAGAGGGCTGGTGATGTGTTTGGTCTGGACCAGAACAGAGGGCTGGTGATGTGTTTGGTCTGGACCAGAACAGAGGGCTGGTGATGTGTTTGGTCTGGACCAGAACAGAGGGCTGGTGATGTGTTTGGTCTGGACCAGAACAGAGGGCTGGTGATGTGTTTGGTCTAGACCAGAACAGAGGGCTGGTGATGTGTTTGGTCTGGACCAGAACAGAGGGCTGGTGATGTGTTTGGTCTGGACCAGAACAGAGGGCTGGTGATGTGTTTGGTCTGGACCAGAACATAGGGCTGGTGATGTGTTTGGTCTAGACCAGAACAGGGGGCTGGTGATGTGTTTGTCTGGACCAGAACAGAGGGCTGGTGATGTGTTTGTCTGGACCAGAACAGAGGGCTGGTGATGTGTTTGTCTGGACCAGAACAGAGGGCTGGTGATGTGTTTGTCTGGACCAGAACAGAGGGCTGGTGATGTGTTTGTCTGGACCAGAACAGAGGGCTGGTGATGTGTTTGTCTAGACCAGAACAGATGTGTTTGTCTGGACCAGAACAGAGGGCTGGTGATGTGTTTGTCTAGACCAGAACAGAGGGCTGGTGATGTGTTTGTCTAGACCAGAACAGAGGGCTGGTGATGTGTTTGGTCTGGACCAGAACAGAGGGCTGGTGATGTGTTTGGTCTGGACCAGAACAGAGGGCTGGTGATGTGTTTGGTCTGGTCCAGAACAGAGGGCTGGTGATGTGTTTGTCTGGACCAGAACAGAGGGCTGGTGATGTTTTTGTCTGGACCAGAACAGAGGGCTGGTGATGTGTTTGGTCTGGACCAGAACAGAGGGCTGGTGATGTGTTTGTCTGGACCAGAACAGAGGGCTGGTGATGTGTTTGGTCTGGACCAGAACAGAGGGCTGGTGATGTGTTTGGTCTGGACCAGAACAGAGGGCTGGTGATGTGTTTGTCTGGACCAGAACAGAGGGCTGGTGATGTGTTTGTCTGGACCAGAACAGAGGGCTGGTGATGTGTTTGTCTGGACCAGAACAGAGGGCTGGTGATGTGTTTGTCTGGACCAGAACAGAGGGCTGGTGATGTGTTTGTCTGGACCAGAACAGAGGGCTGGTGATGTGTTGGTCTGGACCAGAACAGAGGGCTGGTGATGTGTTTGTCTAGACCAGAACAGAGGGCTGGTGATGTGTCTCTGTTAGATATCAGGGCATTCATTCTGCTATCTCTGTTAGTAAGCCTGGCATTCATTCTGCTATCTCTGTTAGATATCAGGAAATTCATTCTATTATCTCTGTTAGTTAGCTGGGCATTCATTCTACTGTCTCTGTTAGTTAGCAGGCCATTCATTCTACACTTTCTGTTAGTTAGCATGGCATTCATTCTACACTTTCTGTTAGTTAGCAAGGCATTCACTCTGTTATCTCTGATAGTTAGCCGGACATTCACTCTGTTATCTCTGTTAGTTAACATGGCATTCATTCTGTTATCTCTGTTAGTTAACCGGGCATTCATTCTGTTATCTCTGTTGGTTAACCGGGCATTAATTCTGTTATCTCTGTTAGTTAACTGGGCATTCATTCTGTTATCTCTGTTAGTTAACCGGGCATTCATTCTGCTATCTCTGTTAGTTAACCGGGCATTCATTCTGTTATCTCTGTTAGTTAACTGGGCATTCATTCTGCTATCTCTGATAGTTAACCGGGCATTCATTCTGCTATCTCTGTTAGTTAACCGGGCATTCATTCTGCTATCTCTGTTAGTTAACCGGGAATTCATTCTGTTATCTCTGTTAGTTAACCGGGCATTCACTCTGTTATCTCTGTTTGTTAACCGGGCATTCATTCTGTTATCTCTGTTAGTTAACTGGGCATTCATTCTGTTATCTCTGTTAGTTAACCGGGCATTCATTCTGTTATCTCTGTTAGTTAACCGGGCATTCATTCTGTTATCTCTGTTAGTTAACCGGGCATTCATTCTGTTATCTCTGTTAGTTAACCGGGCATTCATTCTGTTATCTCTGTTAGTTAACCGGGCATTCATTCTGTTATCTCTGTTAGTTAACCGGGCATTCATTCTACTGTCTCTGGTAGAAGTCAGTATCAAGAACACCTGAGAGAAGACCACATTACTGCGTACAAGGTTCCTCAGAGGACTTGTCCAACACTTTGAGGGACTCTTTCCATTTCTTCGTCAACCACCTAAAGAAAAGTGTACAATCCACAAAGTGTCCTTCTGTAGCTCAGTTGGTAGAGCATGGCGCTTGTAACGCCAGGGTAGTGGGTTCGATTCCCGGGATCACCCATACGTAGAATGTATGCACACATGACTGTAAGTCGCTTTGGATAAAAGCGTCAGCTAAATGGCATATATATTAATGTGCCTTTTCCTTGGGGCACATCACATAGCATACTGCAACTCCCTGTGTACTCGTGTATGCCCGTTTTGGGGAACACTGGCCTACTCTAATCTAAGTTAATACGTTGTCTGTCTCAACCGGTGTGAGACCATTAAGAGAGGAAAACGTCTCCGTCACAGACAGTGGTAACAGTAATAGTCGAACCTGGGGGCAGGCAGGCAGCCGTCAACACGGTGCAGCTATAATCATTGCCCTCCCTGTTCTATTCCCCAGCTCTATCTTTTTCCACTAATCAGGGAGTAGTGTGTTTCTTAGGGAGGGATGACGGCATGGAGTCTCGTGGAGGAATGTACTTTGCCTTCCACATCCCAGACAGTCCTCACCAGCACTGCTCCAGTGGTGCTGCGTTCACAGGGTCCAATTTGGCAAGAAACAAACAAAAAAAAATGTTTTGAGACGGTTTTGATGAAGATAGATTATTTATGACCTGTGACGATCTAATTGTAATAAGGTTACTGTTACTGTGAAGAAGACATTATTTCGCACAACAGCCTATATGGATCATTGGACTCACTGGCGTCGCTAAACTATTCTCGTCCCTCTCCTCAGCTCAGTCACATATATCCACGGGGCCTTGTTGTCTCTCTCCTCAGCTCAGTTACATATATCCACCGGGCCTTGTTGTCTCTCTCCTCAGCTCAGTCACATATATCCACCGGGCCTTGTTGTCTCTCTCCTCAGCTCAGTCACATGTATCCACCGGGCCTTGTTGTCTCTCTCCTCAGCTCAGTCACATATATCCACCGGGCCTTGTTGTCTCTCTCCT
Organism: Oncorhynchus keta; assembly: GCF_023373465.1. Taxonomy (NCBI): domain Eukaryota; kingdom Metazoa; phylum Chordata; class Actinopteri; order Salmoniformes; family Salmonidae; genus Oncorhynchus; species Oncorhynchus keta. The sequence continues at coordinate 47,019,071 of NC_068445.1, read as the reverse complement.
CAGCTCAGTCACATATATCCACCGGGCCTTGTTGTCTCTCTCCTCAGCTCAGTCACATATATCCACCGGGCCTTGTTGTCTCTCTCCTCAGCTCAGTCACATATATCCACCGGGCCTTGTTGTCTCTCTCCTCAGCTCAGTCACATATATCCACCGGGCCTTGTTGTCTCTCTCCTCAGCTCAGTCACATATATCCACCGGGCCTTGTTGTCTCTCTCCTCAGCTCAGTCACATATATCCACCGGGCCTTGTTGTCTCTCTCCTCAGCTCAGTCACATATATCCACCGGGCCTTGTCTCTCTCCTCAGCTCAGTCACATATATCCACCGGGCCTTGTTGTCTCTCTCCTCAGCTCAGTCACATATATCCACCGGGCCTTGTTGTCTCTCTCCTCAGCTCAGTCACATATATCCACCGGGCCTTGTTGTCTCTCTCCTCAGCTCAGTCACATATATCCACCGGGCCTTGTTGTCTCTCTCCTCAGCTCAGTCACATATATCCACCGGGCCTTGTTGTCTCTCTCCTCAGCTCAGTCACATATATCCACCGGGCCTTGTTGTCTCTCTCCTCAGCTCAGTCACATACAGCCACCAGGCTTTCTTCCTCTTCAACTTGGGCAGTGCACAGCGGAGAGAAAGGACACGTATTTCCAGCTACTGAGTGTGTTGGTTAGAGCTTTTTGCCAGTAACCAGCAGGAAGCCTAGTGGTTAGAATGTTGGACTAGTAACCAGGAAGAGAATGCCTAGTGGTTAGAGCGTGGGACTAGTAACCAGCAGGTAGCCTAGTGGCTAGAGCGTGGGACTAGTAACCAGCAGGTAGCCTAGTGGTTAGAGCGTTGGACTAGTAACCAGCAGGTAGCCTAGTTGGACTAGTAACCAGCAGGTAGCCTAGTGGTTAGAGTGTTGGACTGTTGGACTAGTAACCAGCAGGTAGCCTAGTGGTTAGAGTGTTGGACTAGTAACCAGCGGGTAGCCTAGTGGTTAGAGTGTTGGACTAGTAACCAGCAGGTAGCCTAGTGGTTAGAGTGTTGGACTAGTAACCAGCAGGTAGCCTAGTGGTTAGAGTGTTGGACTAGTAACCAGCAGGTAGCCTAGTGGTTAGAGTGTTGGACTAGTAACCAGCAGGTAGCCTAGTGGTTAGAGTGTTGGACTAGTAACCAGCAGGTAGCCGAGTGGTTAGAGCATTGGACTAGTAACCAGCAGGTAGCCAAGTGGTTAGAGCGTTGGGCCAGTAACCAGCAGGTAGCCTAGTGGTAAGAGCATTGGATTAGTAACCAGCAGGTAGCACAGTGGTTAGAATGTTGGGCCAGTAACCAGCAGGTAGCCTAGTGGTTAGAGCGTTGGACTAGTAACCAGCAGGTAGCCTAGTGGTTAGAGCGTTGGGCTAGAAACCAGCAGGTAGTCTAGTAGTTAGAGTGTTGGACTAGAAACCAGCAGGTAGCCAAGTGGTTAGAGCGTTGGGCTAGAAACCAGCAGGTAGCCAAGTGGTTAGAGCGTTGGACTAGTAACCAGCAGGTAGCCTAGTGGTTAGAGCGTTGGGCTAGAAACCAGCAGGTAGTCTAGTAGTTAGAGTGTTGGACTAGAAACCAGCAGGTAGCCAAGTGGTTAGAGCGTTGGGCTAGAAACCAGCAGGTAGCCAAGTGGTTAGAGCGTTGGGCTAGAAACCGGCAGGTAGTCTAGTGGTTAGAGCGTTGGGCTAGAAACCAGCAGGTAGTCTAGTGGTTAGAGCGTTGGGCTAGAAACCAGCAGGTAGTCTAGTAGTTAGAGCATTGGACGAGTAACCAGCATGTAGCCAAGTGGTTAGAGCGTTGGGCCAGTAACCAGCAGGTAGTCTAGTGGTAAGAGCATTGGATTAGTAACCAGCAGGTAGCCTAGTGGTTAGAGTGTTGGACTAGTAACCAGCAGGTAGCCTAGTGGTTAGAGTGTTGGACTAGTAACCAGCAGGTAGCACAGTGGTTAGAGTGTTGGACTAGTAACCAGCAGGTAGCCTAGTGGTTAGAGTGTTGGACTAGTAACCAGCAGGTAGACTAGTGGTTAGAGCGTTGGACTGGTAACCAGCAGGTAGCCTAGTGGTTAGTGTTGGACTGATAACCAGCAGGTAGCCTAGTGGTTAGAGCATTGGACTAGTAACCAGCAGGTAGCCTAGTGGTCAGAGTGTTGGGCCAGTAACCAGCAGGTAGCCTAGTGGTTAGAGCGTTGGACTAGTAACCAGCAGGTAGCCTAGTGGTTAGAGCGTTGGGCTAGAAACCAGCAGGTAGTCTAGTGCTTAGAGTGTTGGACTAGAAACCAGCAGGTAGCCAAGTGGTTAGAGCGTTGGGCTAGAAACCAGCAGGTAGCCAAGTGGTTAGAGCGTTGGGCTAGAAACCAGCAGGTAGCCTAGTGGTTAGAGCGTTGGGCTAGAAACCAGCAGGTAGTCTAGTAGTTAGAGTGTTGGTCTAGAAACCAGCAGGTAGCCAAGTGGTTAGAGCGTTGGGCTAGAAACCAGCAGGTAGCCAAGTGGTTAGAGCGTTGGGCTAGAAACCAGCAGGTAGCCAAGTGGTTAGAGCGTTGGGCTAGAAACCAGCAGGTAGTCTAGTGGTTAGAGCGTTGGACTAGAAACCAGCAGGTAGCCAAGTGGTTAGAGCGTTGGGCTAGAAACCAGCAGGTAGCCAAGTGGTTAGAGCGTTGGGCTAGAAACCGGCAGGTAGTCTAGTGGATAGAGCGTTGGGCTAGAAACCAGCAGGTAGTCTAGTAGTTAGAGCGTTGGACTAGAAACCAGCAGGTAGCCAAGTGGTTAGAGCGTTGGGCTAGAAACCAGCAGGTAGCCTAGTGGTTAGAGCGTTGGACTAGAAACCAGCAGGTAGCCAAGTGGTTAGAGCGTTGGGCTAGAAACCAGCAGGTAGCCTAGTGGTTAGAGCGTTGGGCTAGAAACCAGCAGGTGTATTTAGTCTCAGTGGATAGAGCGTTGGGCTAAAACCCCAAACAGAAACCAGCAGGTAGTCTAGTGGCTAGGAAAAGCGTTGGACCTAGAAACCAGCAGGTAGCCAAGTGGTTAGAGCTTCTGGGGCTAGAGAAACCAGCAGGTAGCCAGTGGTTAGAGCGTTGGACAGAAACCAGCAGGTAGCCATCAGTGGTTAGAGCGTTGGGCTCAGAAACCAGCAGGTAGCCATAGTGGTTAGAGTCCTCTTCTGGCTGTGGGGTGGAGATTATAACAGAACGTGGCCAAGTGTTCAAAATGTTCATAAATGACCAGCATGGTTGAATAATAGTAACAGAACAACTGGAGCAGCAAAAATCAGCAAAAAAAGAAACATCCCTTTTTCAGGACCCTGTCTTTCTAAGATAAAAATACAAATCCAAATAACTTGACAGATCTTCACTGTAAAGGGTTTAAACACTGTTTCCATTGCTTGTTCAATGAACCATTAACAATTAATGAACATGCACCTGTGGAACGGTCGTTAAGACACTAACAGCTTACAGACGGTAGGAAATTAAGGTCACAGTTATAAAACTTAGGACACTAAAGAGGCCTTTCTACTGACTCTGAAAAACACCAAAAGAAAGATGCCCAGGGTCCCTGCTCATCTGCGGAACGTGCCTTAGGCATGCTGGAAGGAGACATGAGGACTGCAGATGTGGCCAGGGCAATAAATTGCAATGTCCGTACTGTGAGACACCTAAGACAGCACTACAGGGAAACAAGATGGACAGCTGATCATCCTCGCAGTGGCAGACCACGTGTAACTGCACCTGCACAGGATCGGTAGATCCAAACATCACACCTGCGGGACAGGTACAGGATGGCAAAAACAACTGCCCGAGTTACACCAGGAATGCACAATCCCTCCATCAGTGCTCAGACTGTCCGCAATAGGCTGAGAGAGGCTGGACTGAGGGCTTGTAGGCCTATTGTAAGGCAGGTCCTCACCAGACATCACCAGCAACAATGTCGCCTATGGGCACAAACCCACCATCGCTGGACCAGACAGGACTGGCAAAAAGTGCTCTTCACTGCGAGTCACGGTTTTGTCTCACCAGGCGTGATGGTCGGATTCACGTTTATTGTCGAAGAAATGAGCATTACACTGAGGCCTGTACTCTGGAGCGGGATCGATTTGGAGGTGGAGGGTCCGTCACGGTCTGGGGCGGTGTATCACAGCGTCATCGGACTGAGCTTGTTGTCATTGCAGGCAATCTCAATGCTGTGTGTTACAGGGAAGACATCTTCCTCCCTCATGTGGTCTCCTTCCTGCAGACTCATCCTGACATGACCCTCCAGCATGACAATGCTGTGTGTTACAGGGAAGACATCCTCCTCCCTCATGTGGTCTCCTTCCTGCAGACTCATCCTGACATGACCCAGCCATACTGCCATAATGCCACCAGCCATACTGCTCGTTCTGTGCGTGATTTCCTGCAAGACAGGAATGTCAGTGTTCTATGGCCAGCGAAGAGCCCTGCTCTCAATCCCATTGAGCACGTCTGGGACCTTTTGAATCGGAGGGTGAGGGCTAGGGTCATTCCCCCACAGAAATGTCCGGGAACTTGCAGGTGCCTTGGTGGAACAGTGGGGTAACATCTCACAACAAGAACTGGCAAATCTGGTGCAGTCCATGAGGAGGAGATGCACTGCAGTACTTAATGCAGCTGGTGACCACACCAGATACTGACTGTTACTTTGGATTTTGACCCCCCCTTTGTTCAGGGACACATTATTCAATTTTTGTTAGTCACATGTCTGTCGAACTTGTTTAGTTTATGTCTCAGTTGTTGAATCTTGTTATGTTCATACAAATATTTACACATGTTAAGTTTGGGGTGAGGTGTGGTGTGAGAGGGAAGTGGGGTGAGGTGTGGGAGGGGAGGGGAGGGGAGGGGGATGGGGTGAGGTGAGGTGTGGCAGTGGAGAGAGAGCCAAGGCGGTCAACAAGCCCTCTACATTTCAATCCACACAGCTGTGACAAGGGCCAAAATCAACAGCAAGGCAGCCATGGAGAGGGGTTGAGAGAGAGAATGAGCGAGTGAGCGAGTGAGCGAGTGAGCGAGTGAGTGAGTGAGTGAGTGAGTGAGTGAGTGAGTGAGTGAGAGCGAGCGAGATGGAGAAAGAGAGAACTAGAGAGGAAGAGAGAGAGTCCCCATGGCTCTGCCCATTCTGGCAGGCTGGCAGCTCACCAGAATTACTGTGGACTGTGGGCCGGGGGCCTTGCTGCTGATGCCTCAGCCCACAGCGGGAGGAGCCACGCTGAGCCTCGGGGTTTGAGGTCTCCCCACAACCACCACATGTACCACTCGATGTACCACTGGGCCGTAGCTGGGCCGGAGCTGGGACGGAGCTGGGCCAGAGTAGGGCCAGGGGCTGGGCCAGAGGAGGGCCAGGGGCTGGGCCGGGGTAGGGCCAGGAGCTAGGCCGGAGTAGGGCCAGGGGCTGGGCCGGAGTAGGGCCAGGAGCTAGGCCGGAGTAGGGCCAGGGGCTGGGCCAGAGGAGGGCCAGGGGCTGGGCCGGGGTAGGGCCAGCAGCTAGGCCGGAGTAGGGCCAGGGGCTGGGCCAGAGGAGGGCCAGGGGCTGGGCCGGGGTAGGGCCAGGAGCTAGGCCGGAGTAGGGCCAGGGGCTGGGCCGGAGTAGGGCCAGGGGCTGGGCCAGAGGAGGGCCAGGGGCTGGGCCGGAGGAGGGCCAGGGGCTGGGCCGGAGGAGGGCCAGGGGCTGGGCCGGAGGAGGGCCAGGGGCTGGGCCGGGAGGAGCCATGCTGAGCCTCGGGGTTTGAGGTCTCCCCACAACCACCACATGTACCACTCGATGTACCACTGGGCCGTAGCTGGGCCGGAGCTGGGCCGGAGCTGGGCCGTAGCTGGGCCAGAGCTGGGCCGGAGCTGGGCCAGAGTAGGGCCAGGGGCTGGGCCAGATGAGGGCCAGGGGCTGGGCCGGGGTAGGGCCGGAGCTAGGCCGGAGTAGGGCCAGGAGCTAGGCCGGAGTAGGGCCAGGGGCTGGGCCGGAGGAGGGCCAGGGGCTGGGCCGGAGGAGGGCCAGGGGCTGGGCCGGAGGAGGGCCAGGGGCTGGGCCGGTATAGGGCCAGGGGCTCAGCCGGAGTAGGGCCAGGAGCTAGGCCGGAGTAGGGCCAGGGGCTGGGCCAGAGGAGGGCCAGGGGCTGGGCCAGAGGAGGGCCAGGGGCTGGGCCGGGGTAGGGCCAGGGGCTGGGCCGGGGTAGGGCCAGGAGCTAGGCCGGGGTAGGGCCAGGAGCTAGGCCAGAGTAGGGCCAGGGGCTGGGCCGGAGTAGGGCCAGGAGCTAGGCCGCAGCTGGGCCAGAGTAGGGCCAGGGGCTGGGCCAGAGGAGGGCCAGGGGCTGGGCCGGGGTAGGGCCGGAGCTAGGCCGGAGTAGGGCCAGGAGCTAGGCCGGAGTAGGGCCAGGGGCTGGGCCGGAGGAGGGCCAGGGGCTGGGCCGGAGGAGGGCCAGGGGCTGGGCCGGAGGAGGGCCAGGGGCTGGGCCGGAGGAGGGCCAGGGGCTGGGCCGGAGGAGGGCCAGGGGCTGGGCCGGTATAGGGCCAGGAGCTAGGCCGGAGTAGGGCCAGGAGCTAGGCCGGAGTAGGGCCAGGGGCTGGGCCAGAGGAGGGCCAGGGGCTGGGCCAGAGGAGGGCCAGGGGCTGGGCCGGGGTAGGGCCAGGGGCTGGGCCGGGGTAGGGCCAGGAGCTAGGCCGGGGTAGGGCCAGGAGCTAGGCCAGAGTAGGGCCAGGGGCTGGGCCGGAGTAGGGCCAGGAGCTAGGCCGGAGTAGGGCCAGGGGCTGGGCCGGAGTAGGGCCAGGGGCTGGGCCGGAGTAGGGCCAGGGGCTGGGCCGGAGGAGGGCCAGGGGCTGGGCCGGAGTAGGGCCAGGAGCTAGGCCGGAGTAGGGCCAGGGGCTGGGCCGGAGTAGGGCCAGGGGCTGGGCCGGAGGAGGGCCAGGGGCTGGGCCGGAGGAGGGCCAGGGGCTGGGCCGGTATAGGGCCAGGGGCTCAGCCGGAGTAGGGCCAGGAGCTAGGCCGGAGTAGGGCCAGGGGCTGGGCCAGAGGAGGGCCAGGGGCTGGGCCGGGGTAGGGCCAGGAGCTAGGCCAGAGTAGGGCCAGGGGCTGGGCCAGAGGAGGGCCAGGGGCTGGGCTGGGGTAGAGCCAGGAGCTAGGCCGGAGTAGGGCCAGGGGCTGGGCCGGAGTAGGGCCAGGGGCTGGGCCAGAGGAGGGCCAGGGGCTGGGCCGGAGGAGGGCCAGGGGCTGGGCCGGAGGAGGGCCAGGGGCTGGGCCGGGAGGAGCCATGCTGAGCCTCGGGGTTTGAGGTCTCCCCACAACCACCATATACATGTACCACTCGATGTACCACTGGGCAGTAGCTGGGCCGTAGCTGGGCCGGAGCTGGGCCGTAGCTGGGCCGTAGCTGGGCCGGAGCTGGGCCAGAGTAGGGCCAGGGGCTGGGCCAGAGGAGGGCCAGGAGCTAGGCCGGAGTAGGGCCAAGGGCTGGGCCAGAGGAGGGCCAGGGGCTGGCCAGAGGAGGGCAAGGGGCTGGGCCGGAGTAGGGCCAGGAGCTAGGCCGGAGTAGGGCCAGGGAATGGGCCAGAGGAGGGCCAGGGGCTGGGCCGGGGTAGGGCCAGGAGCAAGGCCGGAGTAGGGCCAGGAGCTAGGCCGGAGTAGGGCCAGGGGCTGGGCCGGAGTAGGGCCAGGGGCTGGGCCGGAGGAGGGCCAGGGGCTGGGCCGGAGGAGGGCCAGGGGCTGGGCCGGAGTAGGGCCAGAGGCTGGGCCAGAGGAGGGCCAGGGGCTGGGCCGGAGGAGGGCCGGGGGCTGGGCCGGAGGAGGGCCAGGGGCTGGGCCGGAGGAGGGCCGGAGCTGGGCCGGAGTAGGGCCAGGGGCTGGGCTGAAGGAGGGCCAGGGGCTGGGCCGGAGGAGGGCCAGGGGCTGGGCCGAAGGAGGACCGGAGCTGGGCCGGAGTAGGGCCATGGGCTGGGCCGGAGTAGAGCCAGGAGCTAGGCCGGAGTAGGCCCAGGGGCTGGGCCAGAGGAGGGCCAGGGGCTGGGCCGGGGTAGGGCCAGGAGCTAGGCCGGAGTAGGGCCAGGAGCTGGGCCGGAGTAGGGCCAGGAGCTGGGCCGGAGTAGGGCCAGGGGCTGGGCCGGAGGAGGGCCAGGGGCTGGGCCGGAGGAGGGCCAGGGGCTGGGCCGGAGGAGGGCCAGGGGCTGGGCCGGTGTAGGGCCAGGGGCTCAGCCGGAGGAGGGCCAGGGGCTGGGCCGGAGTAGGGCCAGGGGCTGGGCCGGAGTAGGGCCAGAGGCTGGGCCAGAGGAGGGCCAGGGGCTGGGCCGGAGGAGGGCCGGGGGCTGGGCCGGAGGAGGGCCAGGGGCTGGGCCGGAGGAGGGCCGGAGCTGGGCCGGGGAGTAGGGCCAGGGGCTGGGCCGGAGTAGGGCCAGGGGCTGGGCCGGAGGAGGGCCAGGGGCTGGGCCGGAGGAGGGCCAGGGGCTGGGCCGAAGGAGGACCGGAGCTGGGCCGGAGCAGGGCCATGGGCTGGGCCGGAGTAGAGCCAGGAGCTAGGCCGGAGTAGGCCCAGGGTCTGGGCCGGAGCTGGGCCAGGGTCTGGGCCGGAGGAGGGCCAGGGGCTGGGCCGGAGGAGGGCCGGAGCTGGGCCGGAGGAAGGCCAGGGGATGGGCCGGAGGAAGGCCAGGGGCTGGGCCGGAGGAGGGCCAGGGGCTGGGCCGGAGGAGGGCCAGGGGCTGGACCGGAGGAGGGCCAGGGGCTGGGCCGGAGGAGGGCCAGGGGCTGGGCCGGAGGAGGGCCATGGGCTGGGCCGGAGGAGGGCCAGGGGCTGGGCCGGAGGAGGGCCATGGGCTGGGCCGGAGGAGGGCCGGAGCTGGGCTGGAGGAGGGCCAGGGGCTGGGCTGGAGGAGGGCCAGGGGCTGGGCCGGAGCTGGGCCGGGGTAGGGCTGGAGGAGGGCCAGAGGAGGGCCAGGGGCTGGGCCGGGGTAGGGCCAGGAGCTAGGCCGGAGTAGGGCCAGGAGCTAGACCGGAGGAGGGCCAGGGGCTGGGCCGGAGGAGGGCCAGAGCTGGGCCGGAGGAGGACCGGAGCTGGGCCATGGGCTGGGCCGGAGTAGAGCCAGGAGCTAGGACGGAGTAGGGCCAGATGCTGGGCCGGAGCTGGGCCAGGGGCTGGGCTGGAGGAGGGCCAGAGGAGGGCCAGGGCTGGGCCGGGTAGGGCCAGGAGCTAGGCCGGAGTAGGGCCAGGAGCTGGCCGGAGGAGGGCCAGGGGCTGGGCCGGAGGAGGGCCAGAGCTGGGCCGGAGGAGGACCGGAGCTGGGCCATGGGCTGGGCCGGATTAGAGCTAGGCCGGAGTAGGGCCAGGTGCTGGGCCGGAGCTGGGCCAGGGGCTGGGCAGGAGGAGGGCCGGAGCTGGGCCGGAGGAGGGCCAGGGGCTGGGCCGGAGGAGGGCCGGAGCTGGGCCGGAGGAGGGCCAGGGGCTGGGCCGGAGGAGGGCCAGGGGCTGGGCCGGAGGAGGGCCAGGGGCTGGGCCGGAGGAGGGCCATGGGCTGGGCCGGAGGAGGGCCAGGGGCTGGGCCGGAGGAGGGCCAGGGGCTGGGCCGGAGGAGGGCCGGAGCTGGGCTGGAGGAGGGCCAGGGGCTGGGCTGGAGGACGGCCAGGGGCTGGGCCGGAGCTGGGCCGGGGTAGGGCTGGAGGAGGGCCAGAGGAGGGCCAGGGGCTGGGCCGGGGTAGGGCCAGGAGCTAGGCCGGAGTAGGGCCAGGAGCTAGGCCGGAGGAGGGTCAGGGGCTGGGCCGGAGGAGGGCCAGAGCTGGGCCGGAGGAGGACCGGAGCTGGGCCATGGGCTGGGCCGGAGTAGAGCCAGGAGCTAGGACGGAGTAGGGCCAGATGCTGGGCCGGAGCTGGGCCAGGGGCTGGGCTGGAGGAGGGCCAGAGGAGGGCCAGGGGCTGGGCCGGGGTAGGGCCAGGAGCTAGGCCGGAGTAGGGCCAGGAGCTAGGCCGGAGGAGGGCCAGGGGCTGGGCCGGAGGAGGGCCAGAGCTGGGCCGGAGGAGGACCGGAGCTGGGCCATGGGCTGGGCCGGATTAGAGCCAGGAGCTAGGCCGGAGTAGGGCCAGGTGCTGGGCCGGAGCTGGGCCAGGGGCTGGGCCGGAGGAGGGCCGGAGCTGGGCCGGAGGAGGGCCAGGGGCTGGGCCGGAGGAGGGCCGGAGCTGGGCCGGAGGAAGGCCAGGGGCTGGGCCGGAGGAGGGCCAGGGGCTGGGCCGGAGGAGGGCCAGGGGCTGGGCCGGAGGAGGGCCAGGGGCTGGGCCGGAGGAGGGCCAGGGGCTGGGCCGGAGGAGGGCCAGGGGCTGGGCCGGAGGAGGGCCGGAGCTGGGCCGGAGGAAGGCCAGGGGCTGGGCCGGAGGAAGGCCAGGGGCTGGGCCGGAGGAGGGCCAGGGGCTGGGCCGGAGCTGAGCCGGAGAAGGGCTGGAGGAGGGCCAGAGCTGGGCCGGAGCTGGGCCGGAGGAGGGCCAGGGGCTGGGCCGGAGGGCTAAAAACAACATATAAGATCCCTGGCTGACCCAACAACCTCCTAATACTGATGTGTGGTCACGCTCGGGGGAATGTGTTAGGTGTTCTGCCTGCACTGCAACTGGAGCCCCGAGTCCCTCGCTGATCCATGAAGGCCTCCGTGTGTGTGTGTGTGTGTGTGTGTGTGTGTGTGTGTGTGTGTGTGTGTGTGTGTGTGTGTGTGTGTGTGTGTGTAGTTGAGTTTAAGTTATCATTAGGTTTAATAATGTTAAGGCTCACCGAATGTGGATCTACCGTTTGTCTGCCAATCGCTCATCGTGTTTTAGAGCCGCTGTAGCTTGTGGGTTTCAGGTGGGTTTCAGGATGCTCGATGTGTGCAACACCCCTCATATACCAGTAGGAGTCACTGTTCAGGCAGGAATTGTTGGAATGTGACTTTTATACATTACCTCTTTATTTAGGTTGATGGCATGACGTTTGAACAATGACGTTGATGCAACAACCTGTCAGTCAGGTTTTACCCTAACTTAAAATTATTACAACGCTGGTTGAATTGAGATTTTTTTTTTTAAACAGTACCGGTTGATTTATTTTGTTGATTCCACGTCACAATACATTGACGAATTATGTTGAAACAACATTGATTCAACCAGTGTGTGCCCAGGGGTATGTTGCATGGATAGCATGTAAATCGATGTGACGGTGGGTGTTGAGCGGCGTGGGGAAAGCTAGCCACCACACAAACACCTCAGACAGGGTTGACTGGGGAATTTAACACAGTCGTGCAAAACAGAGACAAGCTCAGAGCTTCCTGTCACAGTAAATTCCACACTGGCCCACATGAAACACTCACAACACTTATCCAGCCAAACCATGACGGACTTATATGAAGTCAGGATGAACGTAATGCCCTCAGAAATGCCTCGGTTTCAATCATAAATAATAATAATTTTCCAGTTGTTTTATTCTGAACAGAACCATAAATAATTGTTCTGACCTGCAAAACAAAGTTCTGAACCGGTTCCAACCCCCAAAAAGTCCTTTATTTCCCTTTTTAAATCTCTAAAATCAACGTTTGACATTTTTTTACACCAATCAATGCGTATAGTGCAGCTTGCTATGGAGCAGGCCAGCTATAGTTGTTTTAACCTAGACAACCAGTAGAGCAGCTTGCTATGGAGCAGGCCAGCTATAGTTGTTTTAACCTAGACAACCAGTAGAGCAGCTTGCTATGAAGCGGGCCAGCTATAGTTGTTTTAACCTAGACAACCGGTAGAGCAGCTTGCTATGGAGCGGGCCAGCTATAGTTGTTTTAACCTAGACAACCAATAGAGCAGCTTGCTATGGAGCGGGCCAGCTATAGTTGTTTTAACCTAGACAACCAGTAGAGCAGCTTGCTATGGAGCGGGCCAGCTATAGTTGTTTTAACCTAGACAACCAGTAGAGCAGCTTGCTATGGAGCGGGCCAGCTATAGTTGTTTTAACCTAGACAACCAGTAGAGCAGCTTGCTATGGAGCGGGCCAGCTATAGTTGTTTTAACCTAGACAGCCAATAGAGCAGCTTGCTATGGAGCGGGCCAGCTATAGTTGTTTTAACCTAGACAACCAGTAGAGCAGCTTGCTATGGAGCGGACCAGCTATAGTTGTTTTAACCTAGACAACCAGTAGAGCAGCTTGCTATGGAGCGGGCCAGCTATAGTTGTTTTAACCTAGACAACCAGTAGAGCAGCTTGCTATGGAGCGGGCCAGCTATAGTTGTTTTAACCTAAACAACCGGTAGTGCAGCTTGCTATGAAGCGGGCCAGCTATAGTTGTTTTAAGCTAGACAACCAGTAGAGCAGCTTGCTATGAAGCAGGCCAGCTATAGTTGTTTTAACCTAAACAACCAATAGAGCAGCTTGCTATGGAGCAGGCCAGCTATAGTTGTTTTAACCTAGACAACCAGTAGAGCAGCTTGCTATGGAGCGGGCCAGCTATAGTTGTTTTAACCTAGACAACCAGTAGAGCAGCTTGCTATGGAGCGGGCCAGCTATAGTTGTTTTAACCTAGACAACCAGTAGAGCAGCTTGCTATGGAGCGGGCCAGCTATAGTTGTTTTAACCTAGACAACCGGTAGTGCATGGGCGCAATCGGTTGCCTAGGCTACAGTTGTTTACATGTGTGATTGACAGACAAGTGTAGGGTATGGGGTGGCAGGTAGCCTAGTGGTTATGGTGTTGGACTAGCAACCGGAAGGTTGCAAGATTGAATCCCCGAGCTGACAAAGTAGAAATCTGTCGTTCTGGCCCTGAACAACCCACTGTTCCTAAGCCGTCATTGAAAATAAGAATTTGTTCTTAACTGACTTGCCTAGTTAAATAAAAAAAAATAAAAAAATGACATGCGACTGAAATTTTTAGGGTGAGGGGAAAGAGGAGGCTTGATGCTCTGGGCATCTTGTTATGACATCATTATCTGAAAAAAAAAGGTCCACGGAGGAGCGGCTTCTATGGAGGAACCAGAACTAGAGTTGGACCAGAACTAGAGTTGGTTTATAGTTGGACCAGAACTAGAGTTGGACCAGAACTAGAGTTGGTTTATAGTTGGACCAGAACTAGAGTTGGTTTATGGTTGGACCAGAACTAGAGTTGGTTTATAGTTGGACCAGAACTAGAGATGGTTTATAGTTGGACCAGAACTAGAGTTGGTTTATAGTTGGACCAGAACTAGAGTTGGTTTATAGTTGGACCAGAACTAGAGTTGGTTTATAGTTGGACCAGAACTAGAGTTGGTTTATAGTTGGACCAGAACTAGAGTTGGTTTATAGTTGGACCAGAACTAGAGATGGTTTATAGTTGGACCAGAACTAGAGTTGGTTTATAGTTGGACCAGAACTAGAGTTGGTTTATAGTTGGACCAGAACTAGAGTTGGACCAGAATAGTTGGACCAGAACTAGAGTTGGTTTATAGTTGGACCAGAACTAGAGTTGGTTTATAGTTGGACCAGAACTAGAGATGGACCAGAACTATAGTTGGTTTATAGTTGGACCAGAACTAGAGTTGGTTTATAGATGGACCAGAACTAGAGTTGGTTTATAGTTGGACCAGAACTAGAGTTGGTTTATAGTTGGACCAGAACTAGAGTTGGTTTATAGTTGGACCAGAACTAGAGTTGGTTTATAGTTGGACCAGAACTAGAGATGGACCAGAACTATAGTTGGTTTATAGTTGGACCAGAACTAGAGTTGGTTTATAGTTGGACCAGAACTAGAGTTGGTTTATAGTTGGACCAGAACTAGAGTTGGTTTATAGTTGGACCAGAACTAGAGTTGGTTTATAGTTGGACCAGAACTAGAGTTGGTTTATAGTTGGACCAGAACTAGAGTTGGACCAGAACTAGAGTTGGTTTATAGTTGGACCAGAACTAGAGTTGGTTTATAGTTGGACCAGAACTAGAGTTGGTTTATAGTTGGACCAGAACTAGAGATGGACCAGAACTAGAGTTGGTTTATAGTTGGACCAGAACTAGAGTTGGTTTATAGTTGGACCAGAACTAGAGATGGACCAGAACTAGAGTTGGTTTATAGTTGGACCAGAACTAGAGTTGGTTTATAGATGGACCAGAACTAGAGTTGGTTTATAGTTGGACCAGAACTAGAGTTGGTTTATAGTTGGACCAGAACTAGAGTTGGTTTATAGTTGGACCAGAACTAGAGTTGGTTTATAGTTGGACCAGAACTAGAGTTGGTTTATAGTTGGACCAGAACTAGAGTTGGTTTATAGTTGGACCAGAACTAGAGTTGGTTTATAGTTGGACCAGAACTAGAGTTGGTTTATAGTTGGACCAGAACTAGAGTTGGTTTATAGTTGGACCAGAACTAGAGTTGGTTTATAGTTGGACCAGAACTAGAGTTGGTTTATAGTTGGACCAGAACTAGAGTTGGTTTATAGTTGGACCAGAACTAGAGTTGGACCAGAACTAGAGTTGGTTTATAGTTGGACCAGAACTAGAGTTGGTTTATAGTTGGACCAGAACTAGAGATGGACCAGAACTAGAGTTGGTTTATAGTTGGACCAGAACTAGAGTTGGTTTATAGTTGGACCAGAACTAGAGTTGGTTTATAGTTGGACCAGAACTAGAGTTGGTTTATAGTTGGACCAGAACTAGAGTTGGTTTATAGTTGGACCAGAACTAGAGTTGGTTTATAGTTGGACCAGAACTAGAGTTGGTTTATAGTTGGACCAGAACTAGAGTTGGTTTATAGTTGGACCAGAACTAGAGTTGGTTTATAGTTGGACCAGAACTAGAGTTGGTTTATAGTTGGACCAGAACTAGAGTTGGTTTATAGTTGGACCAGAACTAGAGTTGGTTTATAGTTGGACCAGAACTAGAGTTGGTTTATAGTTGGACCAGAACTAGAGTTGGTTTATAGTTGGACCAGAACTAGAGTTGGACCAGAACTAGAGTTGGTTTATAGTTGGACCAGAACTAGAGTTGGTTTATAGTTGGACCAGAACTAGAACCAGAACTAGAGTTGGTTTATAGTTGGACCAGAACTAGAGTTGGTTTATAGTTGGACCAGAACTAGAGTTGGTTTATAGTTGGACCAGAACTAGAGTTGGTTTATAGTTGGACCAGAACTAGAGTTGGTTTATAGTTGGACCAGAACTAGAGTTGGTTTATAGTTGGACCAGAACTAGAGTTGGTTTATAGTTGGACCAGAACTAGAGTTGGTTTATAGTTGGACCAGAACTAGAGTTGGTTTATAGTTGGACCAGAACTAGAGTTGGACCAGAACTAGAGTTGGTTTATAGTTGGACCAGAACTAGAGTTGGTTTATAGTTGGACCAGAACTAGAGATGGACCAGAACTAGAGATGGTTTATAGTTGGACCAGAACTAGAGTTGGTTTATAGTTGGACCAGAACTAGAGTTGGACCAGAACTAGAGTTGGTTTATAGTTGGACCAGAACTAGAGTTGGACCAGAACTAGAGATGGTTTATAGTTGGACCAGAACTAGAGTTGGTTTATAGTTGGACCAGAACTAGAGTTGGTTTTATGGACCAGAACTAGAGTTGGTTTTAGGACCAGAACTAGAGTTGGTTTATAGTTGGACCAGAACTAGAGTTGGTTTATAGTTGGACCAGAACTAGAGTTGGTTTATAGTTGGACCAGAACTAGAGTTGGACCAGAACTAGAGTTGGTTTATAGTTGGACCAGAACTAGAGTTGGTTTATAGTTGGACCAGAACTAGAGTTGGTTTATAGTTGGACCAGAACTAGAGTTGGTTTATAGTTGGACCAGAACTAGAGTTGGTTTATAGTTGGACCAGAACTAGAGTTGGTTTATAGTTGGACCAGAACTAGAGTTGGTTTATAGTTGGACCAGAACTAGAGTTGGACCAGAACTAGAGTTGGTTTATAGTTGGACCAGAACTAGAGTTGGTTTATAGTTGGACCAGAACTAGAGTTGGTTTAGATGGACCAGAACTAGAGTTGGTTTATAGTTGGACCAGAACTAGAGTTGGTTTATAGTTGGACCAGAACTAGAGTTGGTTTATAGTTGGACCAGAACTAGAGTTGGTTTATAGTTGGACCAGAACTAGAGTTGGTTTATAGTTGGACCAGAACTAGAGTTGGTTTATAGTTGGACCAGAACTAGAGTTGGTTTATAGTTGGACCAGAACTAGAGTTGGTTTATAGTTGGACCAGAACTAGAGTTGGTTTATAGTTGGACCAGAACTAGAGTTGGTTTATAGTTGGACCAGAACTAGAGTTGGTTTATAGTTGGACCAGAACTAGAGTTGGTTTATAGTTGGACCAGAACTAGAGTTGGTTTATAGTTGGACCAGAACTAGAGTTGGTTTATAGTTGGACCAGAACTAGAGTTGGACCAGAACTAGAGTTGGTTTATAGTTGGACCAGAACTAGAGTTGGTTTATAGTTGGACCAGAACTAGAGATGGACCAGAACTAGAGTTGGTTTATAGTTGGACCAGAACTAGAGTTGGTTTATAGTTGGACCAGAACTAGAGTTGGTTTATGGACCAGTTGGACCAGAACTAGAGTTGGTTTATAGTTGGACCAGAACTAGAGTTGGTTTATAGTTGGACCAGAACTAGAGTTGGTTTATAGTTGGACCAGAACTAGAGTTGGTTTATAGTTGGACCAGAACTAGAGTTGGTTTATAGTTGGACCAGAACTAGAGTTGGTTTATAGTTGGACCAGAACTAGAGATGGACCAGAACTAGAGTTGGTTTATAGTTGGACCAGAACTAGAGTTGGTTTATAGTTGGACCAGAACTAGAGATGGACCAGAACTAGAGATGGTTTATAGTTGGACCAGAACTAGAGTTGGTTTATAGTTGGACCAGAACTAGAGTTGGACCAGAACTAGAGTTGGTTTATAGTTGGACCAGAACTAGAGTTGGTTTATAGTTGGACCAGAACTAGAGATGGTTTATAGTTGGACCAGAACTAGAGTTGGTTTATAGTTGGACCAGAACTAGAGTTGGTTTATAGTTGGACCAGAACTAGAGTTGGTTTATAGTTGGACCAGAACTAGAGTTGGTTTATAGTTGGACCAGAACTAGAGTTGGTTTATAGTTGGACCAGAACTAGAGTTGGTTTATAGTTGGACCAGAACTAGAGTTGGTTTATAGTTGGACCAGAACTAGAGTTGGTTTATAGTTGGACCAGAACTAGAGTTGGTTTTATAGTTGGACCAGAACTAGAGTTGGTTTATAGTTGGACCAGAACTAGAGTTGATTTATAGTTGGACCAGAACTAGAGATGGACCAGAACTAGAGTTGGTTTATAGTTGGACCAGAACTAGAGTTGGTTTATAGTTGGACCAGAACTAGAGTTGGTATATAGTTGGACCAGAACTAGAGTTGGTTTATAGTTGGACCAGAACTAGAGTTGGTTTATAGTTGGACCAGAACTAGAGTTGGTTTATAGTTGGACCAGAACTAGAGATGGACCAGAACTAGAGTTGGTTTATAGTTGGACCAGAACTAGAGTTGGTTTATAGTTGGACCAGAACTAGAGTTGGTTTATAGTTGGACCAGAACTAGAGTTGGACCAGAACTAGAGATGGTTTATAGTTGGACCAGAACTAGAGTTGGTTTATAGTTGGACCAGAACTAGAGTTGGTTTATAGTTGGACCAGAACTAGAGTTGGTTTATAGTTGGACCAGAACTAGAGTTGGTTTATAGTTGGACCAGAACTAGAGTTGGTTTAAAGTTGGACCAGAACTAGAGATGGACCAGAACTAGAGTTGGTTTATAGTTGGACCAGAACTAGAGTTGGTTTATAGTTGGACCAGAACTAGAGTTGGTTTAAAGTTGGACCAGAACTAGAGTTGGTTTATAGTTGGACCAGAACTAGAGTTGATTTATAGTTGGACCAGAACTAGAGATGGACCAGAACTAGAGTTGGTTTATAGTTGGACCAGAACTAGAGATGGACCAGAACTAGAGTTGGTTTATAGTTGGACCAGAACTAGAGTTGGTTTATAGTTGGACCAGAACTAGAGTTGGTTTAAAGTTGGACCAGAACTAGAGTTGGTTTATAGTTGGACCAGAACTAGAGTTGATTTATAGTTGGACCAGAACTAGAGATGGAGCAGAACTAGAGTTGGTTTATAGTTGGACCAGAACTAGAGTTGGTTTATAGTTGGACCAGAACTAGAGTTGGTTTATAGTTGGACCAGAACTAGAGTTGGTTTATAGTTGGACCAGAACTAGAGTTGGTTTATAGTTGGACCAGAACTAGAGTTGGTTTATAGTTGGACCAGAACTAGAGTTGGTTTATAGTTGGACCAGAACTAGAGTTGGTTTATAGTTCGACCAGAACTAGAGATGGACCAGAACTAGAGTTGGTTTATAGTTGGACCAGAACTAGAGTTGGTTTATAGTTGGACCAGAACTAGAGTTGGCTTATAGTTGGACCAGAACTAGAGATGGTTTATAGTTGGACCAGAACTAGAGTTGGTTTATAGTTGGACCAGAACTAGAGATGGACCAGAACTAGAGTTGGTTTATAGTTGGACCAGAACTAGAGAGTTGGACCAGAACTAGAGTTGGTTTATAGTTGGACCAGAACTAGAGTTGGACCAGAACTAGAGTTGGTTTATAGTTGGACCAGAACTAGAGTTGGACCAGAACTAGAGTTGGTTTATAGTTGAACCAGAACTAGAGTTGGTTTATAGTTGGACCAGAACTAGAGTTGGTTTATAGTTGGACCAGAACTAGAGTTGGTTTATAGTTGGACCAGAACTAGAGTTGGTTTATAGTTGGACCAGAACTAGAGATGGTTTATAGTTGGACCAGAACTAGAGTTGGTTTATAGTTGGACCAGAACTAGAGTTGGTTTATAGTTGGACCAGAACTAGAGTTGGTTTATAGTTGGACCAGAACTAGAGTTGGTTTATAGTTGGACCAGAACTAGAGTTGGCTTATAGTTGGACCAGAACTAGAGATGGTTTATAGTTGGACCAGAACTAGAGTTGGTTTATAGTTGGACCAGAACTAGAGTTGGTTTATAGTTGGACCAGAACTAGAGATGGACCAGAACTAGAGTTGGTTTATAGTTGGACCAGAACTAGAGATGGTTTATAGTTGGACCAGAACTAGAGTTGGTTTATAGTTGGACCAGAACTAGAGTTGGCTTATAGTTGGACCAGAACTAGAGTTGGTTTATAGTTGGACCAGAACTAGAGTTGGCTTATAGTTGGACCAGAACTAGAGATGGTTTATAGTTGGACCAGAACTAGAGTTGCTTTATAGTTGGACCAGAACTAGAGATGGACCAGAACTAGAGTTGGTTTATAGTTGGACCAGAACTAGATTATAGTTGGACCAGAACTAGAGATGGTTTATAGTTGGACCAGAACTAGAGTTGGTTTATAGTTGGACCAGAACTAGAGATGGACCAGAACTAGAGTTGGTTTATAGTTGGACCAGAACTAGAGTTGGTTTATAGTTGGACCAGAACTAGAGTTGGTTTATAGTTGGACCAGAACTAGAGATGGACCAGAACTAGAGTTGGTTTATAGTTGGACCAGAACTAGAGATGGTTTATAGTTGGACCAGAACTAGAGATGGTTTATAGTTGGACCAGAACTAGAGTTGGTTTATAGTTGGACCAGAACTAGAGTTGGTTTATAGTTGGACCAGAACTAGAGTTGGTTTATAGTTGGACCAGAACTAGAGTTGGTTTATAGTTGGACCAGAACTAGAGTTGGCTTACAGTTGGACCAGAACTAGAGTTGGTTTATAGTTGGACCAGAACTAGAGTTGGTTTATAGTTGGACCAGAACTAGAGATGGTTTATAGTTGAACCAGAACTAGAGTTGGTTTATAGTTGGACCAGAACTAGAGATGGTTTATAGTTGGACCAGAACTAGAGATGGTTTATAGTTGGACCAGAACTAGAGATGGTTTATAGTTGGACCAGAACTAGAGTTGGCTTATAGTTGGACCAGAACTAGAGTTGGCTTATAGTTGGACCAGAACTAGAGTTGGTTTATAGTTGGACCAGAACTAGAGTTGGCTTATAGTTGGACCAGAACTAGAGTTGGTTTATAGTTGGACCAGAACTAGAGTTGGTTTATAGTTGGACCAGTTGGACAGTAGACTACAGCTACAGTATGTAACATCAGTAGACTACAGCTACGTAACATCAGTAGACTACAGTATGTAACTTCAGTAGACTACAGCTATGTAACATCAGTAGACTACAGTATGTAACATCAGTAGACTACAGCTATGTAACATCATTAGACTACAGTATGTAACATCAGTAGACTACAGCTATGTAACATCATTAGACTACAGCTACAGTATGTAACTTCAGTAGACTACAGCTATGTAACTTCAGTAGACTACAGCTACGTAACATCAGTAGACTACAGTATGTAACATCAGTAGACTACAGCTACAGTATGTAACTTCAGTAGACTACAGCTATGTAACATTAATAGACTACAGCATGTAACGTCAGTAGACTACAGCTACAGTATGTAACATCAGTAGACTACAGCTACAGTATGCAACATCAGTAGACTACAGCTACAGTATGTAACTTCAGTAGACTACAGCTACAGTATGTAACTTCAGTAGACTACAGCTACGTAACGTCAGTAGACTCCAGCTACAGTATGTAACTTCAGTAGACTACAGCTACAATATGTAACTTCAGTAGACTCCAGCTACAGTATGTAACGTCAGTAGACTACAGCTATGTAACATCAGTAGACTACAGCTACAGTATGTAACGTCAGTAGACTACAGCTACGTAACATCAATAGACTACAGCTACGTAACGTCAGTAGACTCCAGCTACAGTATGTAACTTCAGTAGACTACAGCTACAGTATGTAACATTAGTAGACTACAGCTACAGTATGTAACATTAGTAGACTACAGCTATGTAACATCAGTAGACTACAGCTATGTAACATCAGTAGACTACAGCTACAGTATGTAACGTCAGTAGACTACAGCTACGTAACATCAATAGACTACAGCTACGTAACGTCAGTAGACTCCAGCTACAGTATGTAACTTCAGTAGACTACAGCTACAGTATGTAACATTAGTAGACTACAGCTACAGTATGTAACATTAGTAGACTACAGCTATGTAACATCAGTAGACTACAGCTATGTAACATCAGTAGACTACAGCTATGTAACATCAGTAGACTACAGCTATGTAACATCAGTAGACTACAGCTACAGTATGTAACGTCAGTAGACTACAGCTACGTAACATCAATAGACTACAGCTACGTAACATCAGTAGACTACAGCTACGTAACATCAGTAGACTACAGCTACAGTATGTAACATCAGTAGACTACAGTATGTAACTTCAGTAGACTACAGCTTTGTAACATCAGTAGACTACAGCTACAGTATGTAACATCAGTAGACTACAGCTACAGTACGTAACATCAGTAGACTACAGTTACAGCTATGTAACATTAGTAGACTACAGTATGTAACGTCAGTAGACTACAGTATGTAACATTAGTAGACTACAGTATGTAACATCAGTAGACTACAGCTACGTAACATCAGTAGACTACAGTTACAGCTATGTAACGTCAGTAGACTACAGTATGTAACGTCAGTAGACTACAGTATGTAACGTCAGTAGACTACAGTATGTAACATCAGTAGACTACAGCTATGTAACGTCAGTAGACTACAGTATGTAACGTCAGTAGACTACAGTATGTAACGTCAGTAGACTACAGTATGTAACATCAGTAGACTACAGTATGTAACATCAGTAGACTACAGTATGTAACGTCAGTAGACTACAGTATGTAACGTCAGTAGACTACAGTATGTAACGTCAGTAGACTACAGCTATGTAACATCAGTAGACTACAGCTATGTAACGTCAGTAGACTACAGTATGTAACGTCAGTAGACTACAGTATGTAACATCAGTAGACTACAGTATGTAACATCAGTAGACTACAGCTATGTAACGTCAGTAGACTACAGTATGTAACATTAGTAGACTACAGCTACGTAACGTCAGTAGACTACAGCTATGTAACGACTACAGTAGACAGTAGACTACAGTATGTAACATCAGTAGACTACAGTATGTAACATCAGTAGACTACAGCTATGTAACATCAGTAGACTACAGTATGTAACGTCAGTAGACTACAGTATGTAACATCAGTAGACTACAGTATGTAACATCAGTAGACTACAGTATGTAACGTCAGTAGACTACAGCTATGTAACGTCAGTAGACTACAGCTACAGTATGTAACGTCAGTAGACTACAGCTATGTAACGTCAGTAGACTACAGTATGCAACGTCAGTAGACTACAGTATGTAACGTCAGTAGACTACAGCTATGTAACATCAGTAGACTACAGTATGTAACGTCAGTAGACTACAGCTATGTAACGTCAGTAGACTACAGTATGTAACGTCAGTAGACTACAGCTATGTAACATCAGTAGACTACAGCTATGTAACGTCAGTAGACTACAGTATGTAACGTCAGTAGACTACAGTATGTAACATCAGTAGACTACAGCTATGTAACGTCAGTAGACTACACTATGTAACATCAGTAGACTACAGTATGTAACGTCAGTAGACTACAGTATGTAACGTCAGTAGACTACAGTATGTAACGTCAGTAGACTACAGTATGTAACATCAGGTGATGACTGGTACAGCTATGTAAGGTCTTTAGTTCTAGACTACAGTTTTTGTAGACTACAGTTGTAGATGACTGGTCAGTAGACTACAGGGTTTTTAGTTGTAATGGTTTTCAGGGGAGGGGGTTGTAGATGACTACAGGTACGTCAGTAGACTACAGTATGTAACATCAGTTAGTATGTAACGTCAGTAAACTATGTAACATGTGACTTATGTAATCAGTGTCTGCATCTGGGTCTTATCCAGTAGAGTTCTGAGTATGTACAGTAGACTACAGGCCAGTGACTGTACCCAGCAGACTCAGACCAGCTACCGCAACACAGTAGATACACAGGAGTTTCTTCAAGGTCTTGTGTAGAAGGATTCAAGACCAGTATGTAACATCAGGTGTGACTGGTGGAAGGTCTTTACAGTTTTTACTGGAGTTGTAGATGACTGGTAGGGCTAGGGATTGTCTGTTGGGGGAGCCAGACATGACTGGTAACCTAGTTGTACAGGTAATTGTCATCTGGGTCTACCTGTTCTGATAGTAAATGACTGACCCAGCAGTAACCAGCTCCGCAAACGGCGTACAGAGTAAGGTCTTTGGAAGGATGTCAAGACCTGTCCATGGAAAAACAGCGACAGTAACCTAAGCCAGACATGACAGTAACCTTACAGGTGTCTACCTGTCCATTAAAACACGACAGTAACCTCAAAGCCCCTCAGTAACCCCACTTTGAGCAGCGTGTCTCTCCAGGCCACCCGAGAACCCCGCTTATCCCCTCCAGGACGCTTCGCGGGAGAGTCAGGAATCTGTCGGACATTTATCTCCCAGTGTTCCCTCATCTTCGAGTTGCAGCCCTCGTCCTTTCCCTCTGACCGCTCGAAAATAGCATACCTCATAACGCTGATGTCCGGGAGGGGCCCCGTCTGGGCTAAGGCGGTGCGGGAATAACAATCTGCTGTGTGCTTCAGTCCAGAGGAGTTTGTGGCTGAGGTGAAAAAGTGTTTTTTTTGTCCATTCTCTGCGAGAGAGGCTGCCCGGAAGTTACTCCAGCTTCATTAAGACTTTCGTAGTGTGGCAGACAATGCTGTTGACTTCCGCATGTTGGCTACCGAGAGTGCCTGGAACCCGGGTTCCCTGTTCAACACGTTTCTGCTCGGATTATCGGAGGAGGTTAAAGACGAGCTCCCAGCCCGGGAGCTGCCAACGGATCTCTACTCACTCATTGCATTGACCATCCGGATTGATGGTTGGCTACGGGAACGTAGGAGGGATCCCACCTCGCCTCCGAGGAATCCGAGGTCACCCGAGTTCCTCCGAGAGCCTCCGAGATCCGTCAACTCGCCTCTTCCGGAGCAGATGCAACTCAGCAGAGCTAGGTTGTCTCCAGCCCAACGTTTACGCAGACTTAACACCAAGAGTTGTCTGTATTGCAGGACTACAGGTGTCTACCTACGTGTCTACCTGTCCATTAAAAGTCATACAGAGAATTGTCCTTCTCTCCTTACTCACACCCCTCTCAAAGTCATCCTGCAGTGGGACGACCAGTAGAAATCTCTCCAGGTACACATTGACTCTGGGGCCGATGAGAGTTTCATGGACACAACCCTGGTGTTAGCGCTGGGCATCCCCACTCAACTCCTCTCCATTCCCATGGATGTTATCAACTCCTATCAACCTGCAAGTGTCAGGGAACCACAGTGAGACTATAGAGTTCATGCTCATCAAGTCTCCTCAGGCACCCGTGGTATTGGAGTTTTCATGGATCTTGCGTCACAATCCCCTCATAGACTGGACTGCTGGTGCTATCATGGGGTTGGAGCCCGTTCTGCCACACTCATTGCCTGAAGTTTGCGATGTAGCTGCTGCCACTCCGCTATGTAGCTGCTGCCCACTTCGCTATGAAGCTGCTGTCCACTCCGCTATGTAGCTGGTGCCACTACACTATGTAGCTGCTACCACTCCGCTATGTAGCTGCTACCCACTCCGCTATGTAGCTGCTACCCAGTCTGCTATGTAGCTGCTACCCAGTCTGCTATGTAGCTGCTACCCAGTCTGCTATGTAGCTGCTGCCCACTCTGCTATGTAGCTGCTGCCACTCCGCTATGTAGCTGCTACCCAGTCTGCTATGTAGCTGCTGCCCAGTCTGCTATGTAGCTGCTGCCCACTCTGCTATGTAGCTGCTGCCACTCTGCTATGTAGCTGCTGCCACTCCGCTATGTAGCTGCTGCCAAGTCTGCTATGTAGCTGCTACCCAGTCTGCTATGTAGCTGCTGCCCAGTCTGCTATGTAGCTGCTACCCAGTCTGCTATGTAGCTGCTGCCCACTCCGCTATGTCGCTGCTGCCCAGTCTGCTATGTAGCTGCTGCCACTACGCTATGTAGCTGGTGCCACTCCACTATGTAGCTGCTGCCCAGTCTGCTATGTAGCTGCTGCCACTCCGCTATGTAGCTGGTGTCACTCCACTATGTAGCTGCTGCCCAGTCTGCTATGTAGCTGCTGCCCACTCCGCTATGTAGCTGCTGCCACTACGCTATGTAGCTGGTGCCACTCCACTATGTAGCTGCTGCCCAGTCTGCTATGTAGCTGCTGCCACTCCGCTATGTAGCTGGTGTCCTCCGCTATGTAGCTACTACCCATTCTGCTATGTAGCTGCTGCCCACTCCGCTATGTAGCTGCTGCCACTACACTATGTAGCTGCAACCCACTCCGCTATGTAGCTGCTACCCAGTCAGCTATGTAGCTGCTGCCCAGTCTGCTATGTAGCTGCTACCACTCCGCTATGTAGCTGCTGCCAAGTCTGATATGTAGCTACTACCCACTCCGCTATGTAGCTGGTGCCCAGTCTGCTATGTAGCTGCTGCCACTCCGCTATGTAGCTGCTGCCCAGTCTGCTATGTAGCTGCTGCCCAGTCCGCTATGTAGCTGCTGCCCAGTCTGCTGTGTAGCTGCTGCCACTCCGCTATGTAGCTGCTGCCCAGTCTGCTGTGTAGCTGCTGCCACTCCGCTATGTAGCTGCTGCCCAGTCTGCTATGTAGCTGCTACCCACTCCGCTATGTGGCTGCTGCCCAATCTGCTGTGTAGCTGCTGCCACTCCGCTATGTAGCTGCTGCCCAGTCTGCTGTGTAGCTGCTGCCACTCCGCTATGTAGCTGGTGCCCAGTCTGCTATGTAGCTGCTGCCCAGTCTGCTATGTAGCTGCTGCCACTCCGCTATGTAGCTGGTGCCCATATGCAGCTATTTACATGTTGTACCCAGAAGACATGATCAACATGTTTGTACAAACTTGACTGTCTGTTGTAACAGTATTGCAAACATAAAAGACACAGACAGGCAGTCAACATAGTGATTTAACTATGTAGATTATCATCACCAATAGGAGACAGTCTAAAGCAGAATAACTATGTAGATTATCATCACCAATAGGAGACAGTCTAAAGCAGCATAACTATGTAGATTATCATCACCAATAGGAGACAGTCTAAAGCAGAATAACTACGTAGATTATCATCACCAATAGGAGACAGTCTAAAGCAGAATAACTATGTAGATTATCATCACCAATAGGAGACAGTCTAAAGCAGAATAACTATGTAGATTATCATCACCAATAGGAGACAGTCTAAAGCAGAATAACTATGTAGATTATCATCACCAATAGGAGACAGTCTAAAGCAGAATAACTATGTAGATTATCATCACCAATAGGAGACATAACAGAATAACTATGTAGATTATCATCACCAATAGGAGACAGTCTAAAGCAGCATAACTATGTAGATTATCATCACCAATAGGAGACAGTCTAAAGCAGAATAACTATGTAGATTATCATCACCAATAGGAGACAGTCTAAAGCAGCATAAATAACTCACCAATAGGAGACAGTCTAAAGCAGAATAACTATGTAGATTATCATCACCAATAGGAGACAGTCTAAAGCAGCATAACTATGTAGATTATCATCACCAATAGGAGACAGTCTAAAGCAGAATAACTATGTAGATTATCATCAACAATAGGAGACAGTCTAAAGCAGAATAACTATGTAGATTATCATCACCAATAGGAGACAGTCTAAAGCAGCATAACCTGGTAGATTATCATCACCAATAGGAGACAGTCTAAAGCAGCATAACTATGTAGATTATCATCACCAATAGGAGACAGTCTAAAGTAGCATAACTATGTAGATTATCATCACCAATAGGAGACAGTCTAAAGTAACAGATTAATTTAGTAGATTATCATGACCAATTGGAGACAGTCTAAAGCAGTTGTTGAGAAACGATGTAAGTAATGATAGCTCCAGCTAGCTACTTTTCAGGCAGATCTAGATTCAGTAGGATGATCACTGAGAGGCAAATTAGCAGTTATGGGGCCTGTGTGTGGAGAGTTACACGCAGCTATTTAGGCAGCATACGAAAACACAAGCAAGACACAGACATGCAGTCTAATTAGCGACAGTGTTTGACTTGGAGTGAAATAGGTGCCGGTATCCATTTTGGATGCCGGTACTGTTTATATTTAGGGGCAAGGAGCTCCACAACACTTTTGAGCTAATATTCTATCAGAGAAACGGGAACTCAAGCAGTGGAATATTTGAGGTGCCGGTACTCAGTTTCGGTGAGCTCCTGCCCAAGTCAAGCACTAATTCTGCTGCATTTGTGCAACGGCACTAGTGTTCTTTTTATATATTTTGGAACGTTTGTTTAACCTGCATCCTGCTTGTGCAACGGCTATATATATTTTGGGTTTTTTGTTTTTATTTTCAGCTGTTCAGAAATATATGAGGCAGAGACATAGGTTACATCATCGTGGTTCAGAAGAGAGTAAAGAGAGGAACGCGAAGGGAGGTGGAGTGTGAGCAGCAGCTAAATTAAAGAATTAATATGTGCATAAAATAGCATCCGGATTATTAGTGTTGAGAAAAGAGTGTTCCGGAAAGGGAGGGGGGGCTAAAACTCTGTATTCACAGCCACGGTCTACAATATTTTTCAAAAATCATTCATTGCTTTATTTTGCAGGTGTTGTTACACGTGGTCTGCCACTGCGAGGACAATCAGCTGCCCGTCCTGTCTCCCTATAGCGCTGTCTTAGGTGTCTCACAGTACGAACATTGCAATTTATTGCACTGGCCACATCTGCAGTCCTCATGCCTCCTTGCAGCATGCCTAAATCACGTTCGAGCAGATGAGCGGGGACCCTGGTCATCTTTCTTTTGGTGTTTTTCAGAGTCCGTAGAAAGGTCTCTTTAGTGTCCTAAGTTTTCATAACTGTGACCTTAATTGCCTACCGTCTGTAAGCTGTTAGTGTCTTAATGAACATTCACCTGTAGAATGGTCATTAATTGTTTATGGTTCATTGAACATGGGAAACAGTGTTTAAACCCTTTACAATGAAGATCGGTGAAGTTATTTGGATTTTTACAAATTATCTTTGAAAGACAGGGTCCTGAAAAAGAAACCACGTTTCTTTTTCTGTTGAGTTTAGAATGCTCCGTTTGTGGTTCTCCGATCAAACAGAATGCTCCATTTGTGGTTCTCTGATCAAACAGAATGCTCCGTTTGTGGTTCTCTGATCAAACAGAATGTTCCATTTGTGGTTCTCTGATCAAACAGAATGCTCCATTTGTGGTTCTCCGATCAAACAGAATGCTCCATTTGTGGTTCTCTGAACTAGTCAACCTGCAGCTTGCTGCTCCTCATTAGACTAACTATAAACAGCATCTCATCATCAGGAGGCATCAGGCCGGCTGCTCTCGCAGCTTGAGAGGAGTAACACTCATTAATAGTGAATGGAAGCTAGTTAGTTTCGATTGGTTGTCCACTATACTGGTGTACAGTACAGCCACTATACAGATGTTCTCTCGCTCTTTCAATCATTGTATAGGAACTTGGAAGAGAGTGTACAGCGAGTTATTGTACAGCGAGTTATTGTTCAGCACTTGAATAATCACTGTTCAAAAACCTAAAGGAATGTCATTGACAGAGATGTGGTGTCAGTTATCTGATGAGACGTGGTGTCTGACGGTATCTGATGAGACGTGGTGTCTGACGGTATCTGACGAGACGTGGTGTCTGACGGTATCTGATGAGACGTGGTGTCTGACGGTATCTGATGAGACGTGGTGTCTGACGGTATCTGATGAGACGTGGTGTCTGACGGTATCTGATGAGACGTGGTGTCTGACGGTATCTGATGAGACGTGGTGTCTGACGGTATCTGATGAGACGTGGTGTCTGACGGTATCTGATGAGACGTGGTGTCTGACGGTATCTGATGAGACGTGGTGTCTGACGGTATCTGATGAGACGTGGTGTCTGACGGTATCTGATGAGACGTGGTGTCTGACGGTATCTGATGAGACGTGGTGTCTGATTGTATCTGATGAGACGTGGTATCTGACGGTATCTGATGAGACGTGGTGTCTGACGGTATCTGATGAGACGTGGTGTCTGACGGTATCTGATGAGATATGGTATCTGATGAGACGTGGTGTCTGACGGTATCTGATGAGACGTGGTGTCTGACGGTATCTGATGAGACGTGGTGTCTGATGGTATCTGATGAGACGTGGTGTCTGACGGTATCTGATGAGACGTGGTGTCTGATGGTATCTGACGAGACGTGGTATCTGATGGTATCTGATGAGACGTGGTATCTGACGAGACGTGGTATCTGATGGTATCTGATGAGACGTGTTATCTGATGAGACATGGTATCTGCCGAGACGTGGTATCTGATGAGACGTGGTATCTGACGAGACGTGGTATCTGATGAGATGTGGTGTCTGACGGTGTCTGATGAGACGTGGTATCTGATGAGACGTGGTATCTGATGGTATCTGACGAGACGTGGTATCTGATGGGATCTGACGAGACGTGGTATCTGATGAGACGTGGTATCTGATGGTATCTGATGGTATCTGACGTGGTATCTGACGAGACGTGGTATCTGATGAGATGTGGTATCTGATGAGACGTGGTATCTGATGGTATCTGATGGTATCTGATGAGATGTGGTATCTGATGGTATCTGATGGTGTCTGACGAGACGTGGTATCTGACGAGACGTGGTATCTGATGAGACGTGGTATCTGATGGTATCTGATGAGATGTGGTATCTGATGGTATCTGATGGTGTCTGACGAGACGTGGTATCTGACGAGACGTGGTATCTGACGAGACGTGGTATCTGACGAGACGTGGTATCTGATGGTATCTGATGAGACGTGGTATCTGACGAGACGTGGTATCTGACGAGACGTGGTATCTGACGAGACGTGGTATCTGCCGAGACGTGGTATCTGAGGAGACGTGGTATCTCATGGTATCTGACGAGACGTGGTATCTGATGGTATCTGCCGAGACGTGGTGTCTGATGGTATCTGATGAGACGTGGTGTCTGATGAGACGTGGTATCTGATGAGACGTGGTATCTCGTGGTTAACTATTATGCTGCAGCTGTCGTCATAAAATATAATTTGTCTCCCACTGACAGACCAAAGATAAATGATTCCTTCTCTCTCTCCCCCATCTCTCTTTTTCTCTCCGGTGAAGTGATTTCTGGGCTGTTCATTTTCAGATATCATTTGTCCGTTGCTAAGATAATAAAAGTTAAGACAAATTGGCGCGCTGGAAGCAGCTAGTTAATAACCAAAGTGATTCGTGCCAGTAGCATCGGCGTCACAGACAGGAAACTGAAGGAGCCCCATAATCAATACGCACTTCACATCTCAATGGACCAACACATTCTTTCCAGGGAACCGGAGAGAGAGAGAGAGGGGCAGACAGGCCCTAACCTGGGTTTGAGGTAGCGAGTCTAGCGACTAGCAATGGAACACCAGTCATGGATGGAATCCTGGGGTCTGGAGTGACAGGAGCCTCTGCGGTCCAACAACCACAAGGAAGGCTGTAGATGATTCAGGGCGCGACGCACCGACCATCAGACTGCCTTATTTCAGGGAAGTTGAAGGGAAATGGAAGCAGATGTCGGTCAGGAAGTTTCACAGCTTCAGAGGCATTAGTGACCCTCCTTATTGGAGCGCACACCCTCCCGTCTCGCCTCTTTCTCTCTCTCTCTCGTTTTTTTTTTTTTTTTTGCCAGGATACACTTTGCAATGCCTCGATCCATCATAAAACCATCAAAGTGTTCTTACGGTTCGTTTGAGTGAGAAACGCAGCGTTTCCTGAGAGCCTACCTTTCCTCGCGGGCCAAGTCTAGTTTCTTCTAGCTCCCAGGTGCTGGTTGCACGGTCGACCGGTCCCCTCCAAACCACTTCCAGCTAGGAGTATCCCCTCCAGAAGATTGGATTTAAAGGGACACGTATTGCGTGTGTAACAGAAAACATCTCTTTTCCATTAGAACACAACTCCTGTTTTAATACTCCTGTTTTAATACTTCATAATGGCCATCATTTCCACAGCTGGAATGATTCAACCACATTGCTGCCACTGGAAACAAATGAACTACTTATATGTGCTGTTATCATGATAGTTTCCAAAAAAACAAACAGTTAAATACATACATTGTGTTTAAATAATGCCATGTCATTTATTTGTATTTATTTGTATGTGTGTGTGTGTGTGTGTGTGTAAGCAAATCAAAGTCAGCCTCAAATCTGAAACAAATTTGGGTAGCAGGTAGCCTAGTGGTTAAGAGGGTTGGACCAGTGATTGCAAAGTAGGTAGTTCAAATCCGCTGAGACGACAGGGCAGGGGGAAAAAAAAAAAATCTGTTGACGTGCCCCTTGACCAAGGCACATAACCCTAACCGTTGATAATGGCTGACTCTGGCTGTGACCCCACTCTCAGGGGGGAGTTGGGATATGCAAAACACACATCCATAAAATAAAACACTGGTACATGTGAGAAACTGGACAAATATAAAGTACCCACATTGCATTCTTCTAAAAATGTCCATTAGCCCTGCATAGAGGCGAGTTGATTATCTCTTATGTTATGTACTATCAGTGGAGCACAGTGTACTCTAGTACATGTACAAACAAATCAAATTTTATTTGTCACTGCACATGGTTAGCAGATGTTAAATGCGAGTGTGATTATCTCTAGTTATGCAGTGATTATCTACTATCCAAAACAGTCTTAGCACAGTGTAAGGGGTAAGGAACATGTACATGCATATATGAATCATGAGTGACGGTACAGAGCAGCATACAGTAGATTATCTCTTATGTTATGTACTATCAGTGTGTAGACAAAGTAAACAGTGCATAGTTAACTGGCTAGTACATGTTACACTGTAGCATATATACATATGCATATGAGATGAATAATGTAGGGTATTTGATTATAAGGTCTTATGTTATGATATATTTACATAATTCCCATCAACATTATTCTGGAGTTGGGTGGAAATGTGTGGCAGCAGCCACTCAATGTTGTACTCAGTCTGTACAGCTGTTTTTCAGTACACTGTACATGGATGATCAGCGGGGTGAACAGGCAGTGGTTCGGTGGTTGATGTATGATGATCTTTATCTTCCTGTAACAACGTGGTGGTGTAGGTGTCCTGGAGGGCAGGTAGTTTCTAGTAGCCACCTCACTGCTTTTACACCTGCATTGTTTGCTGATTGGGATGTTTTAGGTTTGTGAGTGTTTCTGTACAGCACTTTGAGATATCAGCTGTTTGTCTGTACGAACACAAAGGGCTATATAAATAAATTGCTGTTTTGAGTCCACAATCATCTCCTTAGTTTTTTACGTTGATGAGGTATTTTCCTGACACCACACTCCGAGGGCCCTCACCTCCTCCTCTGTAGGCCGTCACTTAAATAATGTATGCGTCTGGCCGTCTCGTCGTCTGTACACTGCATAGAGGCGAGTTGATTATCTCTTTTTTATATATCATGGCTATAATTTAACACATTTGCTGCTACAAACAAATGTGTTACTTTTTCCCTGTAGAAATGTGTTCAACATCCACCTAAACTGCTCGTAAGTTTACTAGATAGCAGATACAGTAGTTAACGTGCTAACCAAACAAACAGGCTTGCTAGTTGAGCTACTCAAACCACGACTCTAAATGTACTATTATGAAAATCAAATTCAACAACGTCAATGTTTTCAATTCGACATTTGCTTTCAAAAGCAGTTACAAATAGCTCATGTAAGAGTGAACTATAGCCATGGAATTCTACCTGATATACCGTGCATTATTGAAGCAATAAATGCCCGAGGGGGTAAACCACGGCTAAGGGCTGCGTCCAGGCACGACACAACGCCGAGTGCCCTTCAGCGGTGGGATATTGACCATATAACACAAAGCCTTATTGCTATTATAAACTGGTTACTGAAATTAGAGCAGTAAAAATACATGTTTTGTCATGCCGTCGAAGCTGGTGATTGGAGGAAATATTGGTACGGTTTGCCGACCCCCCCCCGACTTCGTCAAGGGACCTAACAACACCCGTGCCAATATATCCTCCAATCACCGGCGTTATCACTTAAATAATGTATGCTCTACAATGCCCTTCAAGCCAATCAGGAATGAGTATGCAACAACGCCATGGTATAAAAGAAGATTTCACCTCTATAGTCTGTGAATTATGACATTGATATCAGCCTCCATGCTGGATTTACTCATATTTAAGAGGTAACTTGGTCCCAATTGAATAAAGCTGCTTGGAGGAAGACAGAAGGCAAAGATGACAAACTGGTGCCATCTAGTGATTTAGTCCGTCTCTGTTACCATCTAGTGGTTTAGAGTGTCTGGTGCCATCTAGTGATTTAGAGTGTCTGTTACCATCTAGTGATTTAGTCAGTCTCTGTTACCATCTAGTGGTTTAGAGTGTCTGGTGCCATCTAGTGATTTAGAGTGTCTGGTGCCATCTAGTGATTTAGAGTGTCTGGTGCCATCTAGTGATTTAGAGTGTCTGTTACCATCTAGTGATTTAGTCAGTCTCTGTTACCATCTAGTGGTTTAGAGTGTCTGGTACCATCTAGTGATTTAGAGTGTCTGGTGCCATCTAGTGATTTAGAGTGTCTGTTACCATCTAGTGATTTAGTCAGTCTCTGTTACCATCTAGTGATTTAGAGTGTCTGTTACCATCTAGTGATTTAGTCAGTCTCTGTTACCATCTAGTGGTTTAGAGTGTCTGGTACCATCCTGTGATTTAGAGTGTCTGGTGCCATCTAGTGATTTAGAGTGTCTGGTGCCATCTAGTGATTTAGAGTGTCTGGTGCCATCTAGTGATTTAGTCAGTCTCTGTTACCATCCTGTAATTTAGAGTGTCTGGTGCCATCTAGTGATTTAGAGTGTCTGTTACCATCTAGTGATTTAGTCAGTCTCTGTTACCATCTAGTGGTTTAGAGTGTCTGGTACCATCCTGTAATTTAGAGTGTCTGGTGCCATCTAGTGATTTAGAGTGTCTGTTACCATCTAGTGATTTAGAGTGTCTGGTGCCATCTAGTGATTTAGTCAGTCTCTGTTACCATCTAGTGATTTAGAGTGTCTGGTGCCATCTAGTGATTTAGAGTGTCTGTTACCATCTAGTGGTTTAGAGTGTCTGGTGCCATCTAGTGATTTAGAGTGTCTGGTACCATCTAGTGATTTAGTTTAGAGTGTCTGGTACCATCTAGTGATTTAGAGTGTCTGGTGCCATCTAGTGATTTAGAGTGTCTGGTGCCATCTAGTGATTTAGAGTGTCTGGTACCATCTAGTGATTTAGAGTGTCTGGTGCCATCTAGTGATTTAGAGTGTCTGGTGCCATCTAGTGATTTAGTCAGTCTCTGGTACCATCTAGTGATTTAGAGTGTCTGGTACCATCTAGTGATTTAGTCAGTCTCTGGTACCATCTAGTGATTTAGAGTGTCTGGTACCATCTAGTGATTCAGGCAGTCTCTGGTACCATCTAGTGATTCAGGCAGTGTCTGGTACCATCTAGTGATTTAGAGTGTCTGGTGCCATCTAGTGATTTAGCAGTGTCTGGTGCCATCTAGTGATTTAGCAGTCTCTGGTGCCATCTAGTGATTCCAGTCTCTGGTACCATCTAGTGATTTAGAGTGTCTGGTGCCATCTAGTGATTTAGAGTCTCTGTTACCATCTAGTGATTTAGTCAGTCTCTGTTACCATCTAGTGATTTAGAGTGTCTGGTACCATCTAGTGATTTAGCGGTCTCTGGTACCATCTAGTGATTTAGAGTGTCTGGTACCATCTAGTGATTTAGGCAGTCTCTGGTACCATCTAGTGATTTAGAGTGTCTGTTACCATCTGTGATTTAGTCAGTCTCTGTTACCATCTAGTGATTTAGAGTGTCTGGTACCATCTAGTGATTTAGTCAGTCTCTGTTACCATCTTGTGTTTTAGAGTGTCTGGTACCATCTAGTGATTTAGAGTGTCTGGTACCATCTAGTGATTTAGAGTGTCTGGTACCATCTTGTGATTTAGTCAGTCTCTGTTACCATCTAGTGATTTAGAGTGTCTGTTACCATCTAGTGATTTAGAGTGTCTGGTACCATCTAGTGATTTAGTCAGTCTCTGGTACCATCTAGTGATTTAGAGTGTCTGGTACCATCCTGTAATTTAGAGTGTCTGGTACCATCTAGTGATTTAGAGTGTCTGTTGCCATCTAGTGATTTAGAGTGTCTGGTGCCATCTAGTGATTTAGTCAGTCTCTGTTACCATCCTGTGATTTAGAGTGTCTGGTACCATCTAGTGATTTAGAGTGTCTGTTACCATCTAGTGTTTAAGTCAGTCTCTGTTACCATCTAGTGATTTAGTCAGTCTCTGGTACCATCTAGTGATTTAGAGTGTCTGTTACCATCTAGTGATTAAGGCAGTCTCTGGTACCATCTAGTGATTAAGGCAGTCTCTGGTACCATCTAGTGATTCAGGCAGTCTCTGGTACCATCTAGTGATTTAGCAGTCTCTGTTACCATCTAGTGATTCAGGCAGTCTCTGGTACCATCTAGTGATTCAGGCAGTCTCTGGTACCATCTGTCTCTGTACCATCTAGTGATTCAGGCAGTCTCTGGTACCATCTAGTGATTCAGGCAGTCTCTGGTACCATCTAGTGATTCAGGCAGTCTCTGGTACCATCTAGTGATTCAGGCAGTCTCTGGTACCATCTAGTGATTCAGGCAGTCTCTGGTACCATCTAGTGATTCAGGCAGTCTCTGGTACCATCTAGTGATTCAGGCAGTCTCTGGTACCATCTAGTGATTCAGGCAGTCTCTGGTACCATCTAGTGATTCAGGCAGTCTCTGGTGCCATCTAGTGATTCAGGCAGTCCCTGTTACCATCTAGTGATTCGGGAAGTCTCTGGTACCATCTAGTGATTCAGGCAGTCTCTGGTACCATCTAGTGATTCAGGCAGTCTCTGGTACCATCTAGTGATTCAGGCAGTCTCTGGTACCATCTAGTGATTCAGGCAGTCTCTGGTGCCATCTAGTGATTTAGGCAGTCTCTGGTACCATCTAGTGATTTAGTCAGTCTCTGTTACCATCAAGTGATTTAGAGTGTCTGGTACCATCTAGTGATTAAGGCGGTCTCTGGTACCATCTAGTGGTTTAGAGTGTCTGGTACCATCCTGTAATTTAGAGTGTCTGGTACCATCTAGTGATTTAGCAGTCTCTGGTACCATCTAGTGATTTAGAGTGTCTGGTACCATCTAGTGATTTAGTCAGTCTCTGTTACCATCTAGTGATTTAGTCAGTCTCTGGTACCATCTAGTGATTTAGCAGTCTCTGGTACCATCTAGTGATTTAGGCAGTCTCTGGTACCATCTAGTGATTTAGGCAGTCTCTGGTACCATCTAGTGATTTAGCAGTCTCTGGTACCATCTAGTGATTTAGTCAGTCTCTGTTACCATCTAGTGATTCGGGAAGTCTCTGTACCATCTAGTGATTTAGAGTGTCTGTTACCATCTAGTGATTAAGGCAGTCTCTGGTACCATCTAGTGATTCAGGCAGTCTCTGGTACCATCTAGTGATTAAGGCAGTCTCTGGTACCATCTAGTGATTCAGGCAGTCTGGTACCATCTAGTGATTCAGGCAGTCTCTGTTACCATCTAGTGATTCAGGCAGTCTCTGGTGCCATCTAGTGATTCAGGCAGTCTGTTACCATCTAGTGATTCAGGCAGTCTCTGTTACCATCTAGTGATTCAGGCAGTCCCTGTTACCATCTAGTGATTCAGGCAGTCTCTTACCATCTAGTGATTCAGGCAGTCTCTGGTACCATCTAGTGATTTCAGGCAGTCTCTGGTACCATCTAGTGATTCAGGCAGTCTCTGGTACCATCTAGTGATTTAGTCAGTCTCTGGTACCATCTAGTGATTTAGTCAGTCTCTGGTACCATCTAGTGATTTAGAGTGTCTGGTACCATCATGTGATTTAGTCAGTCTCTGGTGCCATCTAGTGATTTAGACTGTCTGGTACCATCTAGTGATTTAGAGTGTCTGTTACCATCTAGTGATTCAGGCAGTCTCTGGTACCATCTAGTGATTTAGTCAGTCTCTGGTACCATCTAGTGATTTAGTCAGTCTCTGGTACCATCTAGTGATTTAGTCAGTCTCTGGTACCATCTAGTGATTCAGGCAGTCTCTGGTACCATCTAGTGATTCAGGCAGTCTCTGGTACCATCTAGTGATTCAGGCAGTCTCTGGTACCATCTAGTGATTCAGGCAGTCTCTGGTACCATCTAGTGATTCAGGCAGTCTCTGGTACCATCTAGTGATTCAGGCAGTCTCTGGTGCCATCTAGTGATTCAGGCAGTCTCTGGTACCATCTAGTGATTCAGGCAGTCTCTGGTACCATCTAGTGATTTAGTCAGTCTCTGGTACCATCTAGTGATTTAGTCAGTCTCTGTTACCATCTAGTGATTTAGAGTCTCTGGTACCATCTAGTGATTTAGGTCTCAGTCTCTAGAGTGTCTGGTACCATCTAGTGATTAAGGCAGTCTCTGGTACCATCTAGTGATTTGAGTGTCTGGTACCATCCTGTAATTTAGTCAGTCTCTGTTACCATCTAGTGATTTAGAGTGTCTGGTGCCATCTAGTGATTTAGGCAGTCTCTGTTACCATCTGTGATTTAGAGTGTCTGGTACCATCTAGTGATTTTCAGTTACCATCAGTCAGTCTGTTACCATCTAGTGATTTAGTCAGTCTCTGGTACCATCTAGTGATTTAGCAGTGTCTGTTACCATCTAGTGATTCAGGCAGTCTCTGGTACCATCTAGTGATTCAGGCAGTCTCTGGTACCATCTAGTGATTTAGAGTGTCTGGTACCATCTGTAATTTCAGGTACCATCCAGTACCATCTAGTGATTTAGGAGTGTCTGGTGCCATCTAGTGATTCAGGCAGTCTCTGTTACCATCTAGTGATTAGAGTGTCTGGTACCATCTGATTTAGAGTGTCTGTTACCATCTAGTGATTAAGGCAGTCTCTGGTACCATCTAGTGATTAAGGCAGTCTCTGGTACCATCTAGTGATTAAGGCAGTCTCTGGTACCATCTAGTGATTCAGGCAGTCTCTGGTACCATCTAGTGATTCAGGCAGTCTCTGTTACCATCTAGTGATTCAGGCAGTCTCTGGTACCATCTAGTGATTCAGGCAGTCTCTGTTACCATCTAGTGATTCAGGCAGTCTCTGGTACCATCTAGTGATTCAGGCAGTCTCTGGTACCATCTAGTGATTTAGTCAGTCTCTGTTACCATCTAGTGATTCAGGCAGTCTCTGTTACCATCTAGTGATTCAGGCAGTCTCTGTTACCATCTAGTGATTCAGGCAGTCTCTGGTACCATCTAGTGATTCAGGCAGTCTCTGGTACCATCTAGTGATTCAGGCAGTCTCTGGTACCATCTAGTGATTCAGGCAGTCTCTGGTACCATCTAGTGATTCAGGCAGTCTCTGGTGCCATCTAGACAGATTCAGGCAGTCTCTGGTACCATCTAGTGATTTAGGCAGTCTCTGGTACCATCTAGTGATTCAGGCAGTCTCTGGTACCAGACATCTACCATCTAGTGATTCAGGCAGAAGGTACCATCTATGATTAGTCTCTGGTGCCATCTAGTGATTCAGGCAGTGCCATCTAGGATTAGTCTCTGGTACCATCTAGTGATTTAGGCAGTCTCTGGTGCCATCTAGTGATTCAGGCAGTCCCTGTTACCATCTAGTGATTGGGAAGTCTCAGACCATCTAGTGATTCAGGCAGTTCTGGTACCAGAAGGTGACCAGACATCTAGTACCATCTAGACAGAAGGTAGGCAGTCTCTGGACATCTAGTGGATTCAGACAGAAGGTCTCAGTGCCATCTAGTGGTTTGGTACCATCAGAAGGTACCAGACATCTAGATTGGTTTGGTACCATCTAGAAGGCACCTGGTACCATCTAGTGGTTTGGTGCCATCTAGTGAAGGTACCAGACATCTAGGCAGTGGTACCATCAGAAGGCAGTCTCAGTACCATCTAGTGATTTAGCACAGTCTCTTACCATCTAGGTAGTCCAGACATCTAGTGATTCAGGCAGTCTCTGGTACCACTAGTGAAGGCAGTCTCTGACCATCTAGTTACCATCTAGTGATTCGGGAAGTCTCTTACCATCAGAAGGTACTCAGACATCTAGTGATTCAGGGTTTACCATCTAGTGATTCAGGCAGTCTCTGGTACCATCTAGTGATTTAGGCAGTCTCTGGTACCATCTAGTGAGGCATCTCTGGTGCCATCTAGTGATTAGACAGTCTCTGGTACCATCTAGTGATTCAGGCAGTCTCTGGTTCTAGTGATTCAGGAAGTACCAGTTACCATCTGATTGGTTTACCATCAGAAGGCAGTCTCTGGACCATCTAGTGATTAAGGCAGTTTAGCCATCTAGTGAAGGTAGTCTCAGACCATCTAGTGATTCGGGCAGTTCTGGTACCATCTAGTGAAGGCAGTCTCAGTACCATCTAGTGATTTAGTCAGAAGGTTCCATCAGACAGTCTCTGTTACCATCTAGTGACAGAAGGTCTCTGTTACCATCTAGTGATTCAGGGTCTTTACCATCAGAAGGTAGTCCAGACATCTAGTGGTTTACCACAGAAGGTACTCAGATCCATCTAGTGGTTTAGACAGAAGGTACCAGACATCTAGTGGTTTAGACAGAAGGTACCAGACATCTAGTGGTTTAGACAGAAGGTACCAGACATCTAGTGGTTTAGACAGAAGGTACCAGACATCTAGTGGTTTAGACAGAAGGTACCAGACATCTAGTGGTTTAGACAGAAGGTACCAGACATCTAGTGGTTTAGACAGAAGGTACCAGACATCTAGTGGTTTAGACAGAAGGTACCAGACATCTAGTGGTTTAGACAGAAGGTACCAGACATCTAGTGGTTTAGACAGAAGGTACCAGACATCTAGTGGTTTAGACAGAAGGTACCAGACATCTAGTGGTTTAGACAGAAGGTACCAGACATCTAGTGGTTTAGACAGAAGGTACCAGACATCTAGTGGTTTAGACAGAAGGTACCAGACATCTAGTGGTTTAGACAGAAGGTACCAGACATCTAGTGGTTTACCAGACATCAGTGAAGGTACCAGACATCTAGTGGTTTAGACAGAAGGTACCAGACATCTAGTGGTTTAGACAGAAGGTACCAGACATCTAGTGGTTTAGACAGAAGGTACCAGACATCTAGTGGTTTAGACAGAAGGTACCAGACATCTAGTGGTTTAGACAGAAGGTACCAGACATCTAGTGGTTTAGACAGAAGGTACCAGACATCTAGTGGTTTAGACAGAAGGTACCAGACATCTAGTGGTTTAGACAGAAGGTACCAGACATCTAGTGGTTTAGACAGAAGGTACCAGACATCTAGTGGTTTAGACAGAAGGTACCAGACATCTAGTGGTTTAGACAGAAGGTACCAGACATCTAGTGGTTTAGACAGAAGGTACCAGACATCTAGTGGTTTAGACAGAAGGTACCAGACATCTAGTGGTTTAGACAGTTTAAGGTACCAGACATCTAGTGGTTTAGACAGAAGGTACCAGACATCTAGTGGTTTAGACAGAAGGTACCAGACATCTAGTGGTTTAAACAGAATACCAGACATCTAGTGGTTTAGACAGAAGGTACCAGACATCTAGTGGTTTAGACAGAGCCACCAGTCATCAGTGGTTTGGACAGAAGGTACCAGACATCTAGTGTGTTTACAAGAAGGTACCAGACATCTAGATTTAGACATCAGAAGGTACCAGACATCTAGTGGTTTAGACAGAAGGTACCAGACATCTAGTGGTTTAGACAGAAGGTACCAGACATCTAGATCTTTGACAGAAGGTACCAGACATCTAGTGGTTTAGACAGAAGGTACCAGACATCTAGTGGTTTAGACAGAAGGTACCAGACATCTAGTGGTTTAGACAGAAGGTACCAGACATCTAGTGGTTTGGACAGAAGGTACCAGACATCTAGTGGTTTAGACAGAAGGTACCAGACATCTAGTGGTTTAGACAGAAGGTACCAGACATCTAGTGGTTTGGACAGAGGACCAGACATCTAGTGGTTTGACAGAAGGTACCAGACATCTAGTGGTTTAGACAGAAGGTACCAGCTGGTCTGGTTTAACAGAAGGTACCAGACATGGGGGTGGTTTAGGGGAAGGTACCAGACTGGTCTGGTTTAGACAGAAGGTACCAGACTTTCTGGGGGTGGTTTAGACAGGTGGTACCAGACATCTGGTCTGGTTTAGACAGAAGGTACCAGACATCTGAGGGGAGTTTAGACAGAAGGTACCAGACATCT
Source organism: Oncorhynchus keta (assembly GCF_023373465.1). Taxonomy (NCBI): domain Eukaryota; kingdom Metazoa; phylum Chordata; class Actinopteri; order Salmoniformes; family Salmonidae; genus Oncorhynchus; species Oncorhynchus keta. The sequence continues at coordinate 46,977,694 of NC_068445.1, read as the reverse complement.
AGTGGTTTATGACAGAAGGTACCAGACATCTAGTGGGATGGTCACGTGTCCCTCTTGTTTTCTGTTTATTAAAGATGAGTTTCAGAAGTTTGACTAGGGGGAGTGTCTGGACAAGACCAATGTCTACCAGCATGGTCTGATCTAATGTAACAGAACTTTCATTGTATCCCTTTGTAGTTTATACGGTGATATATGCAAGTATGTATATTGGGAAACAATTTCACTACAATACCTTATCCAGCTCAGTAGTGTCCTAGCCAGCAGCTTAAAAGAAATATATAAAGAAAACTCATAATGGATGTGTGGTTCAGCACGTCTCGCTCAGAGCCACCATGTCACCAGTGTGTGCTGTGGTCAGGGCTTTCCTGGCCAGGTGACTCAACAAAAAGCTCTGATTTGATTTAGACATCAAATGTTTGATGGGGGAAGGAATTGGGGTGCTACCAGCTGGTCTGGATCTAGATAACAGAACTTTGACTGGGGGAGGTTGGGGGGTGCTACCAGCTGGTCTGGATCTAGATAACAGAACTTTGACTGGGGGAGGTTGGGGGGTGCTACCAGCTGGTCTGGATCTAGATGACAGAACTTTGACTGGGGGAGGTTGGGGGTGCTACCAGCTGGTCTGGATCTAGATAACAGAACTTTGACTGGGGGAGGTTGGGGGTGCTACCAGCTGGTCTGGATCTAGATAACAGAACTTTGACTGGGGAGGTTGGGGGGGGTGCTACCAGCTGGTCTGGATCTAGATAACAGAACTTTGACTGGGGGAGGTTGGGGGGTGCTACCAGCTGGTCTGGATCTAGATAACAGAACTTTGACTGGGGGAGGTTGGGGGGTGCTACCAGCTGGTCTGGATCTAGATAACAGAACTTTGACTGGGGGAGGTTGGGGGGTGCTACCAGCTGGTCTGGATCTAGATGACAGAACTTTGACTGGGGGAGGTTGGGGGGCTACCAGCTGGTCTATCTAGATGACAGAACTTTGACTGGGGGAGGTTGGGGGGTGCTACCAGCTGGTCTGGATCTAGATGACAGAACTTTGACTGGGGGAGGTTGGGGGGTGCTACCAGCTGGTCTGGATCTAGATAACAGAACTTTGACTGGGGGAGGTTGGGGGGGTGCTACCAGCTGGTCTGGATCTAGATAACAGAACTTTGACTGGGGGAGGTTGGGGGGTGCTACCAGCTGGTCTGGATCTAGATGACAGAACTTTGACTGGGGGAGGTTGGGGGTGCTACCAGCTGGTCTGGATCTAGATGACAGAACTTTGACTGGGGGAGGTTGGGGGGGGTGCTACCAGCTGGTCTGGATCTAGATGACAGAACTTTGACTGGGGGAGGTTGGGGGGGTGCTACCAGCTGGTCTGGATCTAGATAACAGAACTTTGACTGGGGGAGGTTGGGGGGGTGCTACCAGCTGGTCTGGATCTAGATAACAGAACTTTGACTGGGGGAGGTTGGGGGTGCTACCAGCTGGTCTGGATCTAGATAACAGAACTTTGACTGGGGGAGGTTGGGGGGTGCTACCAGCTGGTCTGGATCTAGATGACAGAACTTTGACTGGGGGAGGTTGGGGGGTGCTACCAGCTGGTCTAGATAACAGAACTTTGACTGGGGGAGGTTGGGGGGGTGCTACCAGCTGGTCTGGATCTAGATGACAGAACTTTGACTGGGGGAGGTTGGGGGGTGCTACCAGCTGGTCTGGATCTAGATAACAGAACTTTGACTGGGGGAGGTTGGGGGGTGCTACCAGCTGGTCTGGATCTAGATGACAGAACTTTGACTGGGGGAGGTGGGGGGGTGCTACCAGCTGGTCTGGATCTAGATGACAGAACTTTGACTGGGGGAGGTTGGGGGTGCTACCAGCTGGTCTGGATCTAGATGACAGAACTTTGACTGGGGGGAGGTTGGGGGGTGCTACCAGCTGGTCTGGATCTAGATAACAGAACTTTGACTGGGGAGGTTGGGGGGTGCTACCAGCTGGTCTGGATCTAGATAACAGAACTTTGACTGGGGGAGGTTGGGGGGTGCTACCAGCTGGTCTGGATCTAGATAACAGAACTTTGACTGGGGGAGGTTGGGGGTGCTACCAGCTGGTCTGGATCTAGATGACAGAACTTTGACTGGGGGAGGTTGGGGGGGGGTGCTACCAGCTGGTCTGGATCTAGATGACAGAACTTTGACTGGGGGGAGGTTGGGGGGGGTGCTACCAGCTGGTCTGGATCTAGATAACAGAACTTTGACTGGGGGGAGGTTGGGGGGGGGGTGCTACCAGCTGGTCTGGATCTAGATAACAGAACTTTGACTGGGGGAGGTGGGGGGGGTGCTACCAGCTGGTCTGGATCTAGATAACAGAACTTTGACTGGGGGAGGTTGGGGGGTGCTACCAGCTGGTCTGGATCTAGATAACAGAACTTTGACTGGGGGAGGTTGGGGGGGTGCTACCAGCTGGTCTGGATCTAGATAACAGAACTTTGACTGGGGGAGGTTGGGGGTGCTACCAGCTGGTCTGGATCTAGATAACAGAACTTTGACTGGGGGAGGTTGGGGGTGCTACCAGCTGGTCTGGATCTAGATAACAGAACTTTGACTGGGGGGAGGTTGGGGGGGGGTGCTACCAGCTGGTCTGGATCTAGATAACAGAACTTTGACTGGGGAGGTTGGGGGGGTGCTACCAGCTGGTCTGGATCTAGATGACAGAACTTTGACTGGGGGAGGTTGGGGGGTGCTACCAGCTGGTCTGGATCTAGATAACAGAACTTTGACTGGGGGAGGTTGGGGGTGCTACCAGCTGGTCTGGATCTAGATGACAGAACTTTGACTGGGGGAGGTTGGGGGTGCTACCAGCTGGTCTGGATCTAGATGACAGAACTTTGACTGGGGGAGGTTGGGGGGGGTGCTACCAGCTGGTCTGGATCTAGATGACAGAACTTTGACTGGGGGAGGTTGGGGGGTGCTACCAGCTGGTCTGGATCTAGATAACAGAACTTTGACTGGGGGGAGGTTGGGGGGGGTGCTACCAGCTGGTCTGGATCTAGATAACAGAACTTTGACTGGGGAGGTTGGGGGGTGCTACCAGCTGGTCTGGATCTAGATAACAGAACTTTGACTGGGGGAGGTTGGGGGGTGCTACCAGCTGGTCTGGATCTAGATAACAGAACTTTGACTGGGGGAGGTTGGGGGGTGCTACCAGCTGGTCTGGATCTAGATAACAGAACTTTGACTGGGGGGAGGTGGGGGGGGTGCTACCAGCTGGTCTGGATCTAGATAACAGAACTTTGACTGGGGGGAGGTTGGGGGGTGCTACCAGCTGGTCTGGATCTAGATAACAGAACTTTGACTGGGGGGAGGTTGGGGGTGCTACCAGCTGGTCTGGATCTAGATGACAGAACTTTGACTGGGGGGAGGTGCTACTGCTAACAGTGGTGGTTTGGAAGCAACGGAGGTGGCTTGGTGAGTAGCTTCACTTTACCCAGAAACCCCAAGACTTGTTTTAGATCGATGTGTTAATGTTCAGCGGGCTAACAGTCTTGTGGAACCAGGATTCATTATCTGACCTTTGTAATACTGTCTAAAACTACACTGACCCTGAGGGGGTGAAAGTAAGAAAACACCATAGGTAGAGAGAATCATGAGAACTTTACATGGCTTTTAAATCATTTTCATACAACAACAAAAGGTTCAAAGGGTAGCCTAGTGGTTAGAGTGTAGAGGCGGCAGGGTAGCCTAGTGGTTAGAGTGTAGAGGCGGCAGGGTAGCCTAGTGGTTAGAGTGTAGAGGCGGCAGGGTAGCCTAGTGGTTAGAGTGTAGAGGCGGCAGGGTAGCCTGGTGGTTAGAGTGTAGAGGCGGCAGGGTAGCCTGGTGGTTAGAGTGTAGAGGCGGCAGGGTTGCCTGGTGGTTCACCGGAAGGTTGCAAGTTCAAACCCCGAGCTGACAAGGTCCAAAGGGTCTGCCTGAACAGGCAGGTAACCCACTGTTCCTAGACCAGTTAACCCACTGTTCCTGGTTAACCCACTGTTCCTAGACCAGTTAACCCACTGTTCCTAGACCAGTTAAAGTTCTAGACCAGTTAACCCCCCTAGACCAGTTAACCCACTGTTCCTAGACCAGTTAACCCACTGTTCTTAGGCCAGTTAACCCACTGTTCCTAGACCAGTTAACCCACTAGACCAGTTAACCCACTAGACCAGTTAACCCACTAGACCAGTTAACCCACTGTTCCTAGACCAGTTAACCCACTGTTCCTAGACCAGTTAACCCACTGTTCCTAGACCAGTTAACCCACTGATCCTAGACCAGTTAACCCACTGATCCTAGACCAGTTAACCCACTGATCCTAGACCAGTTAACCCACTGTTCCTAGACCAGTTAACCCACTGTTCCTAGACCAGTTAACCCACTGTTCCTAGACCAGTTAACCCACTGTTCCTAGACCAGTTAACCCACTGTTCCTAGACCAGTTAACCCACTGTTCCTAGACCAGTTAACCCACTGTTCCTAGACCAGTTAACCCACTAGACCAGTTAACCCACTAGACCAGTTAACCCACTAGACCAGTTAACCCACTGATCCTAGACCAGTTAACCCACTAGACCAGTTAACCCACTGTTCCTAGACCAGTTAACCCACTGTTCCTAGACCAGTTAACCCACTGTTCCTAGACCAGTTAACCCACTGTTCCTAGACCAGTTAACCCACTGTTCCGAGACCAGTTAACCCACTGTTCCGAGACCAGTTAACCCACTAGACCAGTTAACCCACTGTTCCTAGACCAGTTAACCCACTAGACCAGTTAACCCACTGTTCCTAGACCAGTTAACCCACTAGACCAGTTAACCCACTGTTCCTAGACCAGTTAACCCACTAGACCAGTTAACCCACTGTTCCTAGACCAGTTAACCCACTAGACCAGTTAACCCACTGTTCCTAGACCAGTTAACCCACTAGACCAGTTAACCCACTGTTCCTAGACCAGTTAACCCACTAGACCAGTTAACCCACTGTTCCTAGACCAGTTAACCCACTAGACCAGTTAACCCACTGTTCCTAGACCAGTTAACCCACTAGACCAGTTAACCCACTGTTCCTAGACCAGTTAACCCACTAGACCAGTTAACCCACTGTTCCTAGACCAGTTAACCCACTAGACCAGTTAACCCACTGTTCCTAGACCAGTTAACCCACTAGACCAGTTAACCCACTGTTCCTAGACCAGTTAACCCACTAGACCAGTTAACCCACTGTTCCTAGACCAGTTAACCCACTAGACCAGTTAACCCACTGTTCCTAGATCAGTTAACCCACTAGACCAGTTAACCCACTAGACCAGTTAACCCACTAGACCAGTTAACCCACTGTTCCTAGACCAGTTAACCCACTGTTCCTAGACCAGTTAACCCACTGTTCCTAGACCAGTTAACCCACTAGACCAGTTAACCCACTGTTCCTAGACCAGTTAACCCACTGTTCCTAGACCAGTTAACCCACTGTTCCTAGACCAGTTAACCCACTGTTCCTAGACCAGTTAACCCACTAGACCAGTTAACCCACTGTTCCTAGACCAGTTAACCCATTGAAAACAATGACTTGCGTAGTTAAATAAAAGGTAGGAAGAGAGAAAAAAGGAAGTCATATAACCAACCTAATATCAACCAATCAAACACACATTATCTTCACAGGTCAAAACACAAAGCAATTCTTGCACTGAACAAACTAAAACATCACATGCAAAATAACTAATTCAACAGAACAGCAAACTTAGAATTAATAAAATAATTCAGTCCTTACACAGGTTTTGGGAAAATCCAAATGGCACCGTATTCCCTATCTAGTGCACTACTTTAGACCAAGGCCCTATAGGGAATAGGGTGCACTACTTTCGACCAAGGCCCTATAGGGAATAGGGTGCACTACTTTAGACCAAGGCCCTATAGGGAATAGGGTTCCATAGGGCCTTGGTCTAAAGTAGTGCACTATATAGGGAATAGGGTTCCATAGGGCCTTGGTCTAAAGTAGTGCACTATATAGGGAATAGTGCTCCATAGGGCCGTGGTCTAAAGTAGTGCATTATATAGGGAATAGGGTGCCATGTGGGACTCATCCGAAACGTCAGTGGTGACATGAAGATCACTAGATAGTCAAGCTGGACTGTCAGCACCCTGGGAACGGTCATCATGTTCTCTTGATCGCGTCGTCAATCTCAGACATCTGGTCCTTCAGCTGGGTCCACTGCTCCGGGTTTAAGGAGATGCCTGGGGAGGGGAAAAAAATCAATAAAAATACACTAAGAAAAAAAACAGCCACAATAAAGACATTAGTCTTTCAGTTTTATACAAAACTTCCGGAGACACACAGAGGGGTTAGAGCAGAATCAATTGTATTTATAAAGCACTTCTTATTTCAGCTGATGTCTCAAAGTGCTGTACAGAAACCCAGCCTAAAACCCCAAACAGCAAGCAATGCAGATGTAGAAGCACGGTGGCTAGGAAAAACTCCCAAGAAAGGCCAAAACCTAGGAAGAAACCTAGAGAGGAACCAGGCTATGTGGGGTGGCCAGTCCTCTTCTGGCTGTGCCGGGTGGAGATTATAAACCTAGAGAGGAACCAGGCTATGAGGGGTGGCCAGTCCTCTTCTGGCTGTGCCGGGTGGAGATTATAAACCTAGAGAGGAACCAGGCTATGAGGGGTGGCCAGTCCTCTTCTGGCTGTACCGGGTGGAGATTATAAACCCAGAGAGGAACCAGGCTATGAGGGGTGGCCAGTCCTCTTCTGGCTGTGCCGGGTGGAGATTATAAACCTAGAGAGGAACCAGGCTATGAGGGGTGGCCAGTCCTCTTCTGGCTGTACCGGGTGGAGATTATAAACCTAGAGAGGAACCAGGCTATGAGGGGTGGCCAGTCCTCTTCTGGCTGTACCGGGTGGAGATTATAAACCTAGAGAGGAACCAGGCTATGAGGGGTGGCCAGTCCTCTTCTGGCTGTACCGGGTGGAGATTATAAACCCAGAGAGGAACCAGGCTATGAGGGGTGGCCAGTCCTCTTCTGGCTGTACCGGGTGGAGATTATAAACCTAGAGAGGAACCAGGCTATGAGGGGTGGCCAGTCCTCTTCTGGCTGTACCGGTGGAGATTATAAACCTAGAGAGGAACCAGGCTATGAGGGGTGGCCAGTCCTCTTCTGGCTGTACCGGGTGGAGATTATAAACCCAGAGAGGAACCAGGCTATGAGGGGTGGCCAGTCCTCTTCTGGCTGTACCGGGTGGAGATTATAAACCTAGAGAGGAACCAGGCTATGAGGGGTGGAGATTATAACAGAACAGGGCCATGGTACAATTACAGAAGAGGATGACACTGTAATAAACGGGCTTGAATATCTGTGTCACAGACAGGAAGTTGGCATGTTCAGTACCTCGGCGGCCTATTAAAATGACAACGGTTCAGTTTCCATGACTACCATTTGACAGCAGTTCTCTGGGTGTCGTACCTTTTTTGCCGGGCTTCATTTCCCCGTCCTGGTTCATCCAGTACTCTCTGATGTCAACTAAACACTTCCCTTTAAAGTCCCTCACACTGACGAATCGCATTCTCCCAATCTGGAACACACAAAACAGACCAATCAAGCTCACTCTTTTCTTCCCGGGGGACATGTGTTGCCGTATTGCTACCTGTTTTATGTGGCGCGACTGGCTAGTAATGTTGTCAGGCTAGAAGTCACGTGTGTTTTTTGCGACGGCAAAAAGGGCTCAGCTCAGTTGTGCAGACAGTGAGTCGAGATAGGGACGACACTACACTGCCAAGTAGGAACAGTGATGACATCACGTCTAAGGCCGACCCTGTAGCCGTGACAGCATTATCCTCGTCTTGTAACAGTCCGATCATGTAGCCGTAACAGCATTATCCTCGTCTTGTAACAGTCTGATCATGTAGCCGAACAGCATTATCCGCGTCTGTAACAGTCCGACCCTGTAGCTGTAGCAGCATTACCTGTGTCTGTAACAGTCAGATAATGTAGCCGTAGCGGCATTACCTGCGTATGTAACAGTCCGATGATGTAGCGTCTGTAACAGTCCGATAATGTAGCCGTAGCGGCATTACCTGCGTATGTAACAGTCCGATAATGTAGTGTCTGTAACAGTCCGATAATGTAGCCGTAGCAGCATTACCTGCGTCTGTAACAGTCCGATAATGTAGCCGTAGCAGCATTACATGCGTCTGTAACAGTCCGATGATGTAGCGTCTGTAACAGTCCGATAATGTAGCCGTAGCAGCATTACCTGCGTCTGTAACAGTCCGATAATGTAGCCGTAGCAGCATCTGTAACAGTCTGATAATGTAGCCATAGCAGTATCTGTAACAGTCCGATAATGTAGCCGTAGCAGTATCTGAAACAGTCCGATAATGTAGCCGTAGCAGCATCTGTAACAGTCCGATAATGTAGCCGTAGCAGCATTACCTGCGTCTGTAACCCAGAAATTACTAACCTGGAACATGCCATCCTCCGTTTTGCTGTCTGCAGCCTTAGAGGACCCTCCTGCGCCAGGTCGAGAGCCCTCTCCACTCAGCTTCGGTTTCTTGGCCTCGGGCTTCTCTGGCGGAGCACTGGCCTTCTTTCTCTTGGCCTGAAACACATGTCCAGTTATCGGGAGGAGGGCTTCGGTAGTCACAGCACAGGACACCATTTGTTTAATCTCAACCCACCCCTCCCCCCTTTCCCAAGGCACACACCTTGGTCTTCTCCACCTCACTGTCAGAGTCACTGCCAGATGTGGATGACACCACTTCCCTTGATTTGGGCATTCTGCTAGGAAACAAGGACATCGCCATTAGAGTAGCAGTCATGTGATGTATCCACATAGAGTACTGTGTATACCAACACTAAACACGTCATAGACACAGTGGTCTATAGCAGTATAGTTTGTAATGGCCGTCCATCTGTACATTACAGACTTATCAATCATATGACCTACCAAAAGGTTTGGGTTTTCATGGCCTTCGGAGGAATTTAAAAGTTCCCTTGCCTTGTTACTGCAGGTGAAAGCTTCAATCCCGACTAACCTCTATTAATGACCCAAAGGCTCGTATTTCTGTGTGCTATTATATTATAATTAGATTACTCGTGGGTGAAATAACAAGCTAACCTAGGTAGCTTTTTAAAAATGTCCTAACACGTTAACTAGCTAGTTAACGGGAATATAACTTAACAACTCAACACATGCACGAATGACCAGCTAGCTAGAGAACTAACGTCAGTGCCGACTGCCACCTCTCTTGCGGTTAACTAGCCAAAGACTTGAGCAGGTGTGTCTGTGCATTGTCATTTCTTGACCCGGTACAAAAATACAATTTACCTGATTTTTTTTTTTTAATGAATAAGAAGGATCAGTTGATACAGGCAGGCAGTATGGAGAGATGCTAAAGATTTATGGTTGGTTCATTTAGCAAGCGAGGTCCGGAAGCTTGTGCTTTTGATTAGCGCGAACCGATGCAGTTCTGGGAAATGTAGTTTCATTGTTTCCGGAGGACGAACGGACGGACGCATTGACTCTGAATGGTCACACTCACATCATGTATTAATAAATATATAAACAGTCAACATAATATATATATATATATATATATATATATATATATATATATATATATATATATATATATATATATATATATATATATATATATTTTTTTTTTTTATCATATTCGGATACATTTTTATGTATGTAGTGCAGTTGCATATTATAGAATATAATTGATTAAAATACAGACTCTATTGTCAATTTGAATACAACTTAAACTTAAACTAACAACATTCTGGCTGTTGAACCACCTATTTAGCTGACTGATCAATTAAAACAATGTCTTGGTTCAAACCTTAGTTTCCTGAGCTCCACTGAGCTAAAAGCTTTGGCACTCATCAAATGAGTTCATGAGTTAGACTTCACTCCCTTTTGTGCGTTCAGTTTCGATTCAACGTTTGCTACAGTGCGTGATGGTTTGTACTGAATGACACGTTTCCCCAAAACTGTACTTCAACTGCTGGTGATGTATTTGATACCATTCCATTGATTCCACTCCAGCCATTACCACGAGCCCGTCCTCCCCAATTAAGGTGCCACCAACCTCCTGTGCTGTACATATCATTCTTAGCTGATCTCAGCTCAGCTCCATACCCCCCGCAGCTTACATGCCCAAGCCTCCCCAGTTTCTCTTTCACCCAAATCCAGATAGATGTTCTGAAAGAGCTGCAAAACCTGGACCCGTACAAATCAGCTGGGCTAGACAATCTGGACCCTCTCTTTCTAAAATTATCCGTTGCCATTGTTGCAACCCCTGTTACTAGTCTGTTCAACCTCTCTTTTGTATCGTCTGAGATCCCCAAGGATTGGAAAGCTGCCACAGTCATCCCCCTCTTCAAAGGGGGAGACACTGTAGACCCAAACTGTTACAGACCTATTTCTATCCTACCCTGTCTTTATAAAGTCTTCGAAAGCCAAGTTAATAAACAGATCACAGATAATTTCGAATCCCACCGTACCTTTTCCGCTGTGCAATCTGGTTTCCGAGCCGGTCACGGGTGCACCTCAGCCACGCTCAAGGTCCTAAACGATATCTTAACCGGCATTGATAAACGACAGTACTGTGCAGCTGTCTTCATCGACCTGGCCAAGGCTTTCGACTCTGTCAAACACCATATCCTTATCGGCAGACTCAACAGCCTTGGTTTCTGAAATGACCAACTACTTCGCAGACAGGGTTCAGTCTGTCAAATCAGAGGGCCTGTTGTCCGGACCTCTGGCAGTCTCTATGGGGGCACCACAGGGTTCAATTCTCGGGCCGACTCTTTTCTCTGTATAAATCAACGATGTCGCTCTTGCTGCTGGCGATTCTCTGATCCACCTCTACCCAGAGATCACCATTCTGTATACTTCTGGCCCTTCTTTGGACACTGTGTTAACTAACCTCCAGACGAGATTCAATGCCATACAACTCTCCTTCCGTGGCCTCCAATTGCACTTAAATGCTAGTAAAACCAAATGCATGCTCTTCAACAGTTCACTGCCCACACCTGCCCGCCCGACTAGCATCACTATTCTGGACAGTTCTGACTTAGAATATGTGGACAACTACAAATACCTAGGTGTCTGGCAAGACTGTTAACTCTCCTTCCAGACTCATATTAAACATCTCCAATCCAAAATTAAATCTAGAATTGACATCCTATTTCGCAACAAAGCCTCTTTCATTCACGCCACCAAACATACCCTCGTAAAACTGACTATCCTAACGATCCTCGACTTCGCCGATGTCATTTACAAAATAGCTTCCAATACTCTGCTCAGCAAACTGGATGCAGTCTATCACAGTGCCATCCGTTTTGTCACCAAAGCCCATTATACCACCCACCACTGCGACCTGTATGCTCTAGTCGGCTGTCCCTCGCTACATATTCATCGCCAGAACCACTGGCTCCAGGTCATCTATAAGTCTATGCTAGGTAAAGCTCCGCCTTACCTCAGCTCACTGGTCACGATAGCAACACCCACCTGTAGCACACGCTTCAGCAGGTATATCTCACTGGTCATCCCCAAACACCTACTTTGGCCGCCATTCCTTCCAGTTTTCTGCTGCTATTGACTGGAACGAATTGCAAAAATCACTGAAGCTGGAGACTCATATCTCCCTCACTAACTTTAAGCATCAGCTGTCAGAGCAGCTCACAGATCACTGCACCTGTACATAGCCCATCTGTAAATAGCCCATCCAACTACCTCATCCCCATATTGTTATTTATTTCATTTATTGTTTTCTCCTTTACATCCCAGTATCTCTACTTGCACATTCATCTTCTGCACATCTATCACTCCAGTGTTTATTTGCTAAATTGTAATTATTTCACCACTATGGCCTATTTATTGCCTTACCTCCCTTATCTTACTACATTTGCACACACTGTACATAGATTTTTCTATTGTGTTATTGACTGTACGTTTGTTTATTCCATGTGTAACTCTGTGTTGTTTTTGTCGCACTGCTTTGCTTTATCTTGGCCAAGTCGCAATTGTAAATGAGAAATTGCTCTCAACTGGCCTACCTGGTTAAATAAAGGTGTTCTCAACTGGCCTACCTGGTTAAATAAAGGTGCTCTCAACTGGCCTACCTGGTTAAATAAAGGTGTTCTCAACTGGCCTACCTGGTTAAATAAAGGTGAATTTTTTTTTAAAAATAAAATAAAGTGCCACCAACCTCCTGTGCATATCATTCTGAGCTGATCTTGTGTAAATGTTCCTGGTGTTTATATACATATGCTATATGCTATATGCTATTTGCTATTTGCTATTTGCTATATGCTATATGCTATATGCTATTTGTGTTGTTAATTGGATTCGTCCTGATGTTCTTGATATCTTTTTTTTGTTTTTTGTAAACTTTTTATTTTATTTTTACATTTAAATGATTTCCTGTTTGACATTTTACTGTTAGGAGCCAATAAGCATTTCCCTGCACCCGCTATAACATCTGCTGAACTGTGTACGTGACCAATAAAGTTGGATTTGTTTTGACAGGGCTTTAGAGGAGCCGCTTGAGAGCTTCATGCTCCTCGATGTCCACATCACTAAGGACCTATCATGGTCCACACACATCAATACAGTCGAGGGCACGACAACGCCTCTTCCCCATAGGAGGTTGAAAAGATTTGGCGTGGGTCCTCAAATCCTGAAAAAGATCTACAGCTGTACCATTGAGAGCATCTTGACTGGCTGCATCACCGCCTGGTATGACATCTGCTTAAGCATCCTACCACACGGTGCGTACAGCCCAGTACATCACTGGGGCCGAGCTTCCGACCTTCCAGAACCTCTATACCAAGCGGGAGTCAGAGGAAGACTCTAAAAATGTTGAAAGACTCCAGCCACCCAAGTCATAGACTGTTCTCTCTGCTACTGCATGGCAAGCGGTACCGACGCACCAAGTTTAGAACCAACAGATTTTACCCACAAGCCGTTGGACTGCTAAATACTTAGTTAAATAGTTACCCAGACTATCTGCATTGACCCTTTTTGGACAACATAACTCATCACATACGTTGCTGCTGCCATTTATTATGTACATATTTACCTCAATTACCATGTACCCCTGCACATTGACTCAGTACTGGTACTCTGTGTATATAACCAAGTTATCATAGACTCAGTACTGGTACTCTGTGTATATAACCAAGTTATCATAGACTCAGTACTGGTACTCTGTGTATAAAACCAAGTTATCATTGACTCAGTACTGGTACTCTGTGTATATAACCAAGTTATCATAGACTCAGTACTGGTACTCTGTGTATAAAACCAAGTTATCATAGACTCAGTACTGGTCTCTGTGTATAAAACCAAGTTATCATAGACTCAGTACTGGTACTCTGTGTATAAAACCAAGTTATCATAGACTCAGTACTGGTACTCTGTGTATAAAACCAAGTTATCAAACTCGGTACTGGTACTCTGTGTATATAACCAAGTTATCATAGACTCAGTACTGGTACTCTGTGTATATAACCAAGTTATCATAGACTCAGTACTGGTACTCTGTGTATATAAATAACCAAGTTATCATTGACTCAGTACTGGTACTCTGTGTATATAACCAAGTTATCATAGACTCAGTACTGGTACTCTGTGTATATAACCAAGTTATCATAGACTCAGTACTGGTACTCTGTGTATATAACCAAGTTAGCATAGACTCAGTACTGGTACTCTGTGTATATAACCAAGTTATCATAGACTCAGTACTGGTACTCTGTGTATATAACCAAGTTATCATAGACTCAGTACTGGTACTCTGTGTATATAACCAAGTTATCATAGTACTGGTACTCTGTGTATAAAAGCAAGTTATCATAGACTCAGTATATTGCCTATATAAACCAAGTTATCATAGACTCAGTACTGGACTCAGTACTGGTACTCTGTGTATAAAACCAAGTTATCATAGACTCAGTACTGGTCGTCTGTGTATAAAACCAAGTTATCATAGACTCAGTACTGGTACTCTGTGTATATAACCAAGTTATCATAGACTCAGTACTGGTACTCTGTGTATATAACCAAGTTATCATAGACTCAGTACTGGTACTCTGTGTATATAACCAAGTTATCATAGACTCAGTACTGGTACTCTGTGTCTATAACCAAGTTATCATAGACTCAGTACTGGTACTCTGTGTATAAAACCAAGTTATCATAGACTCAGTACTGGTCGTCTGTGTATAAAACCAAGTTATCATAGACTCAGTACTGGTCGTCTGTGTATAAAACCAAGTTATCATAGACTCAGTACTGGTACTCTGTGTATAAAACCAAGTTACTCATTGTGTATTTATTATTACTTTAATATTTCTACTTTCTTTCTCTCTGTGTTGTTGGGAAGTTGGTAAGCATTTCCCTGTTAGTCTACAGCTGTTGTTTACCCAGCATTTCCCTGTTAGTCTACAGCTGTTGTTTACCAAGCATTTCACTGTTAGTCTACACCTGTTGTTTACCAAGCATTTCCCTGTTAGTCTACACCTGTTGTTTACCAAACATTTCACTGTTAGTCTACACCTGTTGTTTACCAAGCATTTCACTGTTAGTCTACACCTGTTGTTTACCAAGCATTTCACTGTTAGTCTACACCTGTTGTTTACCAAGCATTTTCCTGTTAGTCTACACCTGTTGCTTACCAAGCATTTCACTGTTAGTCTACACCTGTTGTTTACCAAGCAGTTCACTGTTAGTCTACACCTGTTGTTTACCAAGCATTTCACTGTTAGTCTACACCTGTTGTTGTTAGTCTATACCTGTTGTTTATGAAGCATTTCACTGTTCGTCTACACCTGTTGTTTACCAAACATTTCCCTGTTAGTCTACACTTGTTGCTTACCAAGCATGTTTTGAGCACACACCATACACAGTCTCCCTCTGTGCCACCATAGTCACACCTCTCTTCAACCCCAGGTTTCCTGCTATTCACATGAATCATTCATATGTTATTTTATAAAGCCCTTTTTTTTTTACATCAGCAGTTGTCACGAACGGGATTTACAGATACCCAGCCTAAAACCCCAAAGAACAAGTGTAACAGATTAACTTTAGACCGTACCCTCGCCCAAACCCGGGACCCTCTGCACACAACAACAGTCACCCACGAAGCATCGTTACCCATCGCTCCACAAAAAGCCCGCGGCCCTTGCAGAGCAAAGGGGGAACCACTACTTCAAGGTCTCAGAGCAAGTGACGTCACAGATTGAAACGTTATTTATCGCTGCACCACCGTTAACTAAGCTAGTTATTTCACATCCGTTACACAAGCAACACAGAAGCAGAAGTTCAGAAAAATCCCGGACCGTTATCCCACTGAGCTCAATCCGTCCTCTGCTCTCTGGCAAGGTTAATCATCATCATGCATGACTTCGAACCACGTATGTCATAAAAGCATCTGCGATGGCATATTATACTACTCTAAGAGAAAAATATAACGAATGAATGGTGTTACTTTTCCTTGTAACAGTTACTTAGACCCCAACGCATATAGACACATTTCCTATAAAGAGTCTATGATTTGATATAATTTTGTGGCACAGTCATCTGACCTTGAGGAAAACAAACGATTCGGCCTAGTAGAACTACAATTCCCATCATGTCCGTGTGTACAGCGCATGTGCGGATCCATTTCCTGGTCCGACCTTCTCATATAAAAACCATCCGCAGGGTTATGAGTCAGAGTTCGTAGTCTGAGAAACACGAACCAATGATTCCCATATGTCCAGTGGTCTCCTTCACCTATGGTGAGTAAATCTTTATGAAAAACAAATAAATATATTTAAAAAACTATTCATTTATTTATCATGTTTACGAGGAAAGCTTGGTTTTTGGGTCGGTGGGTGTTGGATTGAGGAGCTCTCTTTGCGCTAATGCGGGGGTATAGCTGTTTAACTAGCTAGCCAACCAGTACTAGCCTACCGTTTACCTTCCATATATCTATTCTGCAGTGCCCAGCCGGCTAGGTGAAGATGCTAAAATGGCTACCGGCAACTACTTTGGATTTACCCACGGTGCTGCCGCGCAGTACAGGTAAGAAACGACGCATTGGGAGATGCGATCCATCACCGTACGACACCAATTTACTGTCAGTTCAGATACCCCCCCAACCCATAGTTAGGTTGCTATTGTTTCAGGTTGGGGGAGGGGGTGATAATAGTAAGTATTCTGCGGAGCCAGTGGCTGGCTAGTTAATTAAGAACAAGGGTCTTTTATTCTCATTGACGAGGATTTCGAGAGGTATCGATTCTCGAGTGAATTGTAAGTTTCTCACGTCTCCTACGTTACGGCCGGAGGTTACACATGACACTCGTTCAACAGTCGCTACAGATTGTAGTACTGTATGTTATAACGAAATTCGGTGCTTTTTCCGGTACTAGAACAGAAATGGTTACTTCTGTGAAATGTCTTTACGTTATTGTACTGATTGAGTGGATCAAGTCTGCCTAGTAATTTGTCCGAATCTTCTGAAGGGGGTTAGTAAGCAACGTGTATATCAATCCTGGATTGCTGATGCTTTGTATTGGACATGAGAGGATTTGAAGGCCACTGGTCAGCCATATTGGCACTGTCCCGTAGGAGCAGTCATCCATAGTGATGAATGAAATTCTACACTATTACAATTTTTAAATATTTCAAGGATAAAAACTAACATGTATTTTTTTCTGTAGTTGATGTTAACATTGGTCATCAAAAATATATATACTTTAAGGAAAATGTTTTTATGCATCTTATGTTTTTTTTAACTCTAATTAAACATTTATTATTTGACTTTTTTATTTCAACAAGGAACATAGAATGAGACCACTGTCTCTTTTACAGCTGAGCCCTGCATATACATGTTTACACATATACAGTTTAGGTCCAATGATTTAAGAAACTACACAAGACAAACACAACCGTCACAGATAACACAAAAACATACAGCAACAGATTACATTTTACACATAGGGGAATAACCTGTTAGTAGAATAACCTAACAACACAAGAACTTGCATTACCCAAAACAAGTTACAAGCAATACGAAAATAAAAATCCTCCAATAAATATTTAAAATGGGCGACAGGGGGACAAGAGTCTCAGGTTTAAGTTTAGTCTGCAGGCTATTCCATAGGCAAGGAGTGTAACAGGAAAAGGCAGCCATACCCAACTCTGTGGAAACCACATGGGCCTCAAGTGGAATCCATGCTTGAGACCTGGTTTTAGGAATTCTAATATTGATGAGTGACGATAAATAAGAAGGTAGTTTATTCAGAATGATTCTTTATAGACAAACACTAGAGCATGTTGTTCTCGTCTCATGGACAGCGAAGTCCAACCCACATTTTGATATAATACACAGTGCTGAGTTCTGTAGCCAGCACCCATAATAAACCTGGAACAATATGGTGTCTAATTGAATGAAAGTAGACATTAAAAAATGCATTTCTATAGCGTCCCCATCATTCTAAACAATAGTTTGGGAGTGCAAAGATGGAGGCAGCCTGGTCTCATTGACTAGATGTAACATAGTAAACGTGATTCCGGGACACTCGTAATTAGTATGATGTTACGTTTTGGTATGGTTACTTAAGGCAGAAACCCAGGGTGGGTGAATGGATGGGTGTATATACTGAATGTCTAGTGAGTTAAAATCTTATCATGCACAACTTTAATATTTTAGCGAATTAGCCATTTTTCAACCACGAGCAACTACTTAGCATGTTCAGATAACAGTTAAGTTAACTCCTAAAAGTAACCCTAGCCTAGCTAGAAATAATAACATATGTTATTGGTTACATACACATGGTTAGCAGGTGTTATTGCGAGTGTAGCGAAATGCTTGTGCTTCTAGTTCCGACAGTGCATCAATATCTAACAATTCCACAACAAATACCTAATGGAGTAAGAATATATGGATGAGAAATGACAGAGCGGTATAGTCTAAGATGCAGTAGATGGTATAGAATACAGTATATACATAGGAGATGAGTAATGCAAGGTATGTAAACATCAAAGTGTCTAGTTTTTGGCCTTCCTGTGACATCTGGTGCTGTAGGTGTCCTGGAGGGCAGGTAGTTTGCCCCCGGTGATGCGTTGGGCAGACTGCACCACCTTCGGGAGAGCCGTGCAGTTGCCGTACCAGGCAGTGATACAGCCCAACAGGATGCTCTCAATTGTGCCTCTGTAAAAGTTTAGGTGACAAGCCAAATTACTTCAGCCTCCTGAGGTTGACGTAGCGCTCAGCACACTCTGTGTGGGTGGACCATTTCAGTTTGTCAGTGATGTGTATCCACATCCACAAGCTTCCCACAACACAGTTGAAGTTTACATACACCTTAGCCAAATACATTTAAACTCAGTTCACAATTCCTGACATTTGATCCTGGTAAAAAAAATATCTTTCTTAGGTCAGTTAGGATCACCACTTTATTTTAAGAATGTGAAATGTCAGAATAATAGTAGAGAATTATTTATTTCAGCTTTTAATTCTTTCATCACATTCCCAGTGGGTCAGAAGCTTACACTGAATTAGTATTTGGTAGCATTGCCTTTAAACTGTTTAACTTGGGTCAAATGTTTCAGGTAGCCTTCCATAAGCTCCTGACAGAGCTGGTGTAACTGAGTCAGGTTTGAAGGCCTCCTTGCTCGCACATTCTTTTTCAGTTCTGCTCACAAATGTTCTATAGGATTGAGGTCAGGGCTTTGTGATGGCCACTCCAATACCTTGACTTTGTTGTCCGTAAGCCATTTTGCCACAACTTTGGAAGTATGCTTGGGGTCATTGTCCATTTGGAAGACCCCTTTTTTCTCCAAACATAACGATGGTCATTATGGCCAAACAGTTCTATTTTTGTTTCATCAGACCAGAGGATGTTTTTCCAAAAGTATGATCTTTGTCCCCATGTGCAGTTGCAAACCGTAGTCTGGCTTTTTTATGGTGGTTTTGGAGCAGTGGCTTCTTCCTTGCTGAGCGGCCTTTCAGGTTAGGTTGATATAGGACTCGTTTTACTGTGGATATAGATACTTTTGTACCGGTTTCCTCCAGCATCTTCACAAGGTCCGTTGCTGCTGTTCTGGGATTGATTTGCACTTTTCACACCAAAGTACGTTCATCTCTAGGAGACGGAAAACGTCTCCTTCCTGAGCTGTATGATGGCTGTGTGGTCCCATGGTGTTTATTTGCGTACTATTGTTTGTACAGATGAAAGTGGTACCTTCAGGTGTTTGGAAATTGTTCCCAAGGATGAACCAAACTTGTGGAGGTCTACAATTTTTTTCTGAAGTCTTGGCTGAGTTCTTTTGATTTTACCATGATGTCAAGCAAAGAGGCACTGAGTTTGAAGGTAGGCCTTGAAATACATCCACAGGTACACCCCCAATTGACTCAAATGATGTCAATTAGCCTATCAGAAGCTTCTAAAGCCGTGACATCATCTTCTGGAATTTTCCAAGCTGTTTAAAGGCACAGTCAACTTAGTGTATGTAAACTTCTGACCCACTGGAATTGTGATACAGTGAAATAATCTGTCTGTAAACAATTGTTGGAAAAATTACTTGTGTCAAGCACAAAGTAGATCTCCTAACCGACTTGCCGAAACCATAGTTTGTTTAACAAAACATTTGTGGAGTGGTTGAAAAACCGAGTTTTAATAACTCCAACCTAAGTGTGTATTACGAGTGCAAAAATGACATGTTAATTAGTGGGTGATTTCATAACCAAAGTGGGTGGACAAATTTGATAGTGGTAGATGCCTAGTCTCCCTTATGGTTCAGTTGGGGACGGACAGATGCTGGCAGGTATTAATTTAGAATGGAAAATGGATGTGTGTATGCAACTATGTTAGAGCCGATTTGGACATATTTGTATAAAAGACCGAACATATGGAGCTCCATGTATATTTGTGTAAATATATTAAATATTCATGTAAATGATGAAATATTAGGTACGTACCTTTATGATTTATATTTACCCGATTGAGATACACTAACAACAAATTAATATAACTCGGCCATTTGGCCACCCCTCTTGCCTGTTCATTGTATTGTGTGTTAGGATAAAGGCAGGAAGTTGGGCCTTCGGGAGAGGGAGTCCTTGCTAGATGCGGGAGCGGTATAGTTTTTTGACCATACAGACATGTCATAATATGTATTTTCCATATCAAGTATTTTGTGCTTTAAGTTGATTGGAGACTCATTTATTTGTTAGATATAAGAAGAATAAACATTTTTGTTGCACCATATCCCTGGATGTCATGGAATGTTTGGCGGTTTGGAAACCTTGAGTGTGGACTGTATGCGTACCAAACAACCCCGCTTCAGGCTTGGGCAGTGGCTATGGTAAAGAGGAAAGGAAGCCACTACAAACATGTTAGTGCCTACCTGGTTAAATAAAGGTGAAATAAATAAATAAAAAACATGTCAGTGCATTGATTTGATTCTAATCAAACCAGAGTTGTTTCAAACTAAAACGTGTAGTCTCGGCGCCTGAGAATATCTGAACAAAAATATACATGTGGTGGGTCCCATGTTTGAGGAGCTGATATGAAAAAAATACCAGAGTTGTTCCATGCACACGGTGTGTTTCTCTTAAATTGTGCGCACATTTGTTTTACATTTCTTTTTTTTTTTTAGTGAGCGTTTCTCCTTCGCCAAGATAATCCGTCCACCTGACAGATGTGGCATATCAAGAAGCTGATTAAACGGCACGATCATTACACAGGTGCACCTTGTGCTGGGGACAATTTTAAAGGACCGTTTTAAAGTGCTGTTTTGTCACACAACTTAAATGTAAATGTTTCAAGTTGAGGGATTTTTGACATTTGGCTCACTGCAGCAATGTACGGCAGCAGTTTCTCTACCATAAGCTTCCGCCAACATCGTTTTATTTAGATAATTTGGCAGTATGTCCAACTGGCCACACCCGCAGACCATGGCAGCCCAGGACTTCAACATCTGACTTCTACACTTGCTGGATTGTCTGAGACCAGGCACCCGTACAGCTAATGAGACGGGGTTTGCACAACTGAAGAATTTCTGCACAAACTGTCTCAGGGAAGCTCATCTGCGTGCTCGTCATCCTTCTCAGGGTCTTGCCAATGAAGAGGAGGTGGGAAAACATTCCACAATCAACAGCCTGATCCGCTCTGTGAAGGAGATGCGTCTCGCTGCATGATGCAAATGGTGGTCACACCAGATACTGACTGGTTTTCTGATCCACGCCCCCTACCTTGTTATTAGGGTATCTGTGACCAACCGAAGCATATCTATATTCAGTCATGTGAAATCCATATATTGGGACTGAATTGGTTTAATTTCCTTATTTGAATTAACTCAGTAAAAATCTTTGAAATTGTTTCGTTTAATTTTATTTTATTTTACCTTTATTTAACCAGGCAAGTCAGTTAAGAACATATTCTTATTTTCAATGACGGCCTGGGAACAGTGGGTTAACTGCCTGTTCAGGGGCAGAACGACAGATTTTTACCTTGTCAGCTCGGGGGTTTGAACTCGCAACCTTCCGGTTACTAGTCCAACGCTCTACGCTGCCTAAGTTTAGATTTTGTGTAGATTTTGAAAGATGCACACCCATAGTTTACTATATATATATATATATATATATATATATATATATATATATATATATATATATATATATATATATCTATATCCTGATATAAAGTGTTCTAGACTGACCAGTATGGCCATTTACATTTACATTTAAGTCATTTAGCAGACGCTCTTATCCAGAGCGACTTACAAATTAGTGCATACACCTTATGACAACCAGTGGAACAGCCACTTGCATCTAAATCTTGTTGGGGGGGAGAAGGATTACCTACCCTTACTTACCCTATCCTAGGTATTCCTTGAAGAGGTGGGGTTTCAGGTGTCTCCGGAAGGTGGTGATTGACTCCGCTGTCCTGGCGTCGTGAGGGAGTTTGTTCCACCATTGGGGGCCAGAGCAGCGAACAGTTTTGACTGGGCTGAGCGGGAACTGTACTTCCTCAGTGGTAGGGAGGCGAGCAGGCCAGAGGTGGATGAACGCAGTGCCCTTGTTTGGGTGTAGGGCCTGATCAGAGCCTGGAGGTACTGAGGTGCCGTTCCCCTCACAGCTCCGTGGCGAGCACCATGGTCTTGTAGCGGATGCGAGCTTCAACTGGAAGCCAGTGGAGAGAGCGGAGGAGCGGGGTGACGTGAGAGAACTTGGGAAGGTTGAACACCAGACGGGCTGCGGCGTTCTGGATGAGTTGTAGGGTTTAATGGCACAGGCAGGGAGCCCAGCCAACAGCGAGTTGCAGTAATCAAGACGGGAGATGACAAGTGCCTGGATTAGGACCTGCGCCGCTTCCTGTGTGAGGCAGGGTCGTACTCTGCGGATGTTGTAGAGCATGAACCTACAGGAACGGGACACCGCCTTGATGTTAGTTGAGAACGTCAGGGTGTTGTCCAGGATCACGCCAAGGTTCTTAGCGCTCTGGGAGGAGGACACAATGGAGTTGTCAACCGTGATGGCGAGATCATGGAACGGGCAGTCCTTCCCGGGAGGAAGAGGAGCTCCGTCTTGCTGAGGTTCAGCTTGAGGTGGTGATCCGTCATCCACACTGATATGTCTGCCAGACATGCAGAGATGCGATTCGCCACCTGGTCATCAGAAGGGGAAAGGAGAAGATTAATTGTGTGTCGTCTGCATAGCAATGATAGGAGAGACCATGTGAGGTTATGACAGAGCCAAGTGACTTGGTGTATAGCGAGAATAAGAGAGGGCCTAGAACAGAGCCCTGGGGGACACCAGTGGTGAGAGCGCGTGGTGAGGAGACAGATTCTCGCCACGCCACCTGGTAGGAGCGACCTGTCAGGTAGGACGCAATCAAGCGTGGGCCGCGCCGGAGATGCCCAACTCGGAGAGGGTGGAGAGGAGGATCTGATGGTTCACAGTATCGAAGGCAGCCGATAGGTCTAGAAGGATGAGAGCAGAGGAGAGAGAGTTAGCTTTAGCAGTGCGGAGCGCCTCCGTGATACAGAGAAGAGCAGTCTCAGTTGAATGACTAGTCTTGAAACCTGACTGATTTGGATCAAGAAGGTCATTCTGAGAGAGATAGCGGTAGAGCTGGCCAAGGACGGCACGCTCAAGAGTTTTGGAGAGAAAGAGAGAAGGGATACTGGTCTGTAGTTGTTGACATCGGAGGGATCGAGTGTAGGTTTTTTCAGAAGGGGTGCAACTCTCGCTCTCTTGAAGACGGGAGGGACGTAGCCAGCGGTCAGGGATGAGTTGATGAGCGAGGTGAGGTAAGGGAGAAGGTCTCCGGAAATGGTCTGGAGAAGAGAGGAGGGGATAGGGTCAAGCGGGCAGGTTGTTGGGCGGCCGGCCGTCACAAGACGCGAGATTTCATCTGGAGAGAGAGGGAGAAAGAGGTCAGAGCATAGGGTAGGGCAGTGTGAGCAGAACCAGCGGTGTCGTTTGACTTAGCAAACGAGGATCGGATGTCATCGACCTTCTTTTCAAAATGGTTGACGAAGTCATCTGCAGAGAGGGAGGAGGGAGGGGGGAGGATTCAGGAGGGAGGAGAAGGTGGCAAAGAGCTTCCTAGGGTTAGAGGCAGATGCTTGGAACTTAGAATGGTAGAAAGTGGCTTTAGCAGCAGAGACAGAGGAGGAAAATGTAGAGAGGAGGGAGTGAAAGGATGCCAGGTCCGCAGGGAGGGCGAGTTTTCCTCCATTTCCGCTCGGCTGCCCGGAGCCCTGTTCTGTGAGCTCGCAATGAGTCGTCGAGCCACGGAGCGGGAGGGAGGACCGAGCCGGCCTGGAGGATAGGGGACATAGGGAGTCAAAGGATGCAGTAAGGGAGGAGAGGAGGGTTGAGGAGGCAGAATCAGGAGATAGGTTGGAGAAAGTTTGAGCAGAGGGAAGAAGATAGGATGGAAGAGGAGAGAGTAGCGGGGGAGAGAGAGCGAAGGTTGGGACGGCGCGATACCATCCAGTAGGGGCAGTGTGGGAAGTGTTGGATGAGAGCGAGAGGGAAAAGGATACAAGGTAGTGGTCGGAGACTTGGAGGAGTTGCAATGAGGTTAGTGGAAGAACAGCATCTAGTAAAGATGAGGTCAAGCGTATTGCCTGCCTTGTGAGTAGGGGGAAGGTGAGAGGGTGAGGTCAAAGAGGAGAGGAGTGGAAAGAAGGAGGCAGAGAGGAATGAGTCAAAGGTAGACGTGGGGAGGTTAAAGTCGCCCAGAACTGTGAGAGGTGAGCCGTCCTCAGGAAAGGAGCTTATCAAGGCATCAAGCTCATTGATGAACTCTCCGAGGAACCTGGAGGGCGATAAATGATAAGGATGTTAAGCTTGAAAGGGCTGGTAACTGTGACAGCATGGAATTCAAAGGAGGCAATAGACAGATGGGTAAGGGGAGAAAGAGAGAAAGACCACTTGGGAGAGATGAGGATCCCGGTGCCACCACCCCGCTGACCAGAAGCTCTCGGGGTGTGCGAGAACACGTGGGCGGACGAGGAGAGAGCAGTAGGAGTAGCAGTGTTATCTGTGGTGATCCATGTTTCCGTCAGTGCCAAGAAGTCAAGGGACTGGAGGGAGGCATAGGCTGAGATGAACTCTGCCTTGTTGGCCGCAGATTGGCAGTTCCAGAGGCTACCGGAGACCTGGAACTCCACGTGGGTCGTACGCGCTGGGACCACCAGGTTAGGGTGGTCGCGGCCACGCGGTGTGGAGCGTTTGTATGGTCTGTGCAGAGAGGAGAGAACAGGGATAGACAGACACATAGTTGACAGGCTACAGAAAAGGCTACGCTAATGCAAGGAAATTGGAATGACAAGCGGACTACACGTCTCGAATGTTCAGAAAGTTAGGCTTACGTAGCAAGAATCTTATTGACTAAAATGATTAAAATGATACAGTACTGCTAAAGTAGGCTAGCTGGCAGTAGCTGCGTTGTTGACACTACACTAATCAAGTCGTTCCGTTGAGTGTAATAATTTCTACAGTGCTGCTATTCGGGGGCTAGCTGGCTAGCTAGCAGTGTTGTTTACGTTACGTTGAGTTAAAAGAACGACAATAGCTGGCTAGCTAACCTAGGAAATCGCTCTAGACTACACAATTATCTTTGAAACAAAGACGGCTATGTAGCTAGCTATGTAGCTAGCTACGATCAAACAAATCAAACCGTTGTACTGTAATGAAATGAAAATGTGATACTACCTGTGAATGCGACCGGTTGAGTTCTATTCAGTAGACGTTGGCTAGCTGTTAGCTGTTGGCTAGCTAGCAGAGTCTCCTACGTTAAGGACGACAAATAGCTGGCTAGCGAACCTCAGTGAATTAAGATAATCACTCCAAGGCTACACACACTAAACTACACAATTATCTTGGAAACAAAGACAGCTATGTAGCTAGCTAACACTGAACTAATCAAGTCGTACAGTTGAGTGAATAGCACTACAGTGATGCTAATCTGTGTGCGTTAGCTAGCGTTGCTAGCTCCTGGGCGAATAGCAGTGAAGGCTACGTTAGGGCGACGAAATACGAAATACGATAATTATGCAATTATCTCTGATACAAGGACGGCTATGTAGCTAGCTAAGAAGAATGGCTAAGATTATGTAGCTAGCTAACAGTAAACTAATCAAGTCGTACAGTTGAGTGAATAGCACTACAGTGATGCTAATCTGTGTGCGTTAGCTAGCGTTAGCTAGCTCCTGGGCGAAATAGCAGTGAAGGCTACGTTAGGGCGACGAAATACGATAATTATGCAATTATCTCTGATACAAGGACGGCTATGTAGCTAGCTAAGAAGAATTGCTAAGATTAGACAAATCAACCGTTGTACTATAATGAAATGTAATGAAAAAGTTATACAACCTGCAGAGCGAAGTGCGAATGCGACCGCTCGCTCAACCGGCCATACAGTCTATTGGATTACATGTATTTTATAGCCACCCTGGAGTGCAGGTCATTGTTTTAAAAGTGCTATGAAATGTGAGTAATTCTCCAATGGACCAGAATTATATAGTTATGATTGTGTTCCTACACAATTTGACTGATTCTTACATGTGGCCCACTTAGACGTTAAATCATGGATAACATTTAGTATTTTACCCACTGAGAGAACAGACTTCCACCAAATTGACCATTTTCATGATTTATGTTTCTGGGGTTTGTATTCTCTTTTTGACATTTCATTCAATGAGAATAGCCTCTTTTTTTTGTTGTTGTTGTGGAGTTGCCATGTGATTTTAACTTATCAAATCAGACGGCAAATTATTCAGCTGACGGTCAACTTCTTTGCGTGCAGTTTACCTAGCGTGAGATGTTTACCTAGCGTGAGATGTTTACCTAGCGTGAGATGTTTACCTAGCGTGAGATGAGATGTTTACCTAGCGTGAGATGTTTACCTAGCGTGAGATGTTTACCTAGCGTGAGATGTTTACCTAGCGTGAGATGTTTACCTAGCGTGAGATGTTTACCTAGCGTGAGATGTTTACCTAGCGTGAGATGTTTACCTAGCGTGAGATGTTTACCTAGCGTGACAGCTGAAAAGATCTATTTGACACAATGTGTTTACAGTAACTAAGCAATTTCGCTATCTTGCTGTCACCCACTAAGCATCTTGCTGTCACCCACTAAGCTAGGTACTTGTCATATTTTCCTCTGAAAGTAAACTGTAAACATCTCAATGTTATATGGCCACCTTGAATTGGGTTTAGATCCACTTTATTGCCTTGAATTGGGTTTTCATCTTTTTAAGTAGGAGAACTTGCACAATTGGTGGCTGACTAAATACTTTTTTTGCCCCACTATATGTCGCTACTGCCATTCATTCCAATTTCCGATGCCTTTTGGATATCTCCCTGACCAAGATGGCTCCCATTCCGGAATGTTGAGTGTTTATGACATAGCTTCTCCAGTCATTTGAATAGGATCTCTGTGGTTGTCGCTTGGTTCCTTGATCTATAGGCTATGCATCAAAGTTGCATACTCTGCCTTGATAACCAAATATATATATATATAATCTCAGCAATTGTTCAAACAATAAACTTAACATTGTAGTCTTAGAAGAATCCACCAAATGGGTATTTCTGAAGTAATAGCTACTGATGCACCGTAAACACAGCTGGTGGACCGTGAGCCTTCTCTCTGTGATATCAGATTCAAATAGAACGTAATCCTATGGGAGTGACTACATTTGAAGCAGCATATCAAACTGGAATAATGTTGCAGGCTACGGGAATATTTGCCAGGGCTAGTTATTTTTATTAATCTTATTTCGCATGGGGAAGATCTGGGAAGCTTAAAGGCGACCGACCAGGCCCGGCGACCGACCAGGCCCGGCGACCGACCAGGCCCGGCGACCGACCAGGCCCGGCGACCGACCAGGCCCGGCGACCTTCAGGCAGGCACAAAAACAAGGCAATGTAATGAAAGTTCAGGTTGGATATACATGTAGGCCTAGCTAGTATTTAAATATGCAGTTCTTTCAAATTAGCTTAGTGGTAATGTTTTTACAGTTTCCCATCTGCCTACATCAAATGGGAAGACAGATCTCCCCCCCTGTAAGTACCTGTAAGCATTTGATTTTTACTGTTAGTGAAATATCATCTTTAAAAATATATATATATTTATTTTTTTAACAAATTGTCATAAATAAAATGTTATTGGGAGTCTAGAAATCCGCTGCTCAGACTCCACCCAAGCTCTCGCATGTATCTCTCTGCACGCAGAGCCTTTTGTCGGAAGCTTTTCCCCTGACCCAACCGACCTCTTAGTCTGCTGGTCATCAGAGCAAACGTCAAATGATTTTCCTGAATATTGCCTCTCTCTCTAATACGTCCAACACCTGTTTCCTCACTTTGATGTAGTGACGTCTCCTCTGCAAGTCACACGATGACAAGTTCCTGCCGACTCGGTGTTGTCAAAGATTCCTGTAGAAATGGTTCCCCTCTTAATAAACACGACGTCCTGCCATCACTACAGTGTTCTATTAGAATCTATGGGAGCATATAGGCTCGCTGTCATATATTAATATTTTTTTAAAGTGGGAAATTGAATGGTGGTTACGCATCTAGATATGGATTTCATACACATTTGACTTTTTGTTCTCGATTCCTATTTGATCCTGATGGTGTTCAGGAGCTGAGCTGCATCGGTCTCCTGTGTCTGCATCCTAATGCCTTTGAGTCCAGTCTGAAATCCACAGAGAAATGATTTAATACTTGACTCCGATTACATCTCAGATTTTTGAGTTGTGATATGGAGTAGAAAAACCACGGCTCTAAAATATAAATGACTGGAAGTATTGAGACGTGGTTATCACCAGGGTTTCCGTTAAGACTGGAATAGCCTGCGTTTGGATGATTTTAAATATTTACTTAACTGCCGTCGGCTAATTTTGTCTGGAGGGGGGGGTCCAACTGTAAGTGAATGCTGTTTAATTCATTGATGGAAATACCAGTCAATAGACATGCATTAGACCAGTCATGCTTATCGGTCAATAGGTTACTTTTGTATAATATAGTGGAATTAAATTGGTGTGTGGATTTTTGTTAGGCTTTGATAAACTACTATGAACTGAATCTCAGCGGCGCCCCAGCCTCTCTGACAGCGCCCCAGCCTCTCTGACAGCGCCCCAGCCTCTCTGACAGCGCCCCAGCCTCTCTGACAGCGCCCCAGCCTCTCTGACAGCGCCCCA
The DNA here is from genome assembly GCF_023373465.1 of Oncorhynchus keta. Lineage (NCBI taxonomy): Eukaryota > Metazoa > Chordata > Actinopteri > Salmoniformes > Salmonidae > Oncorhynchus > Oncorhynchus keta. The sequence goes on along the minus strand of NC_068445.1, from coordinate 46,948,961 downwards.
GTCTCTCTGACAGCGCCCCAGTCTCTCTGACAGCGCCCCAGTCTCTCTGACAGCGCCCCAGCCTCTCTGACAGCGCCCCCGCCTCTCTGACAGCGCCCCCGCCTCTCTGACAGCGCCCCCGCCTCTCTGACAGCGGCTCCGCCCCTCTGACAGCGGCTCCGCTGATTTGAAAGTTATGCTTTTTATAAGCCCAATCATTGCGCAACAATTCTAAATGCAATTGTGTGTTAACAGTTTTGGATGGTTTAATGAACTATTTTTATTGCTCAATTGAAGCGTGGTTCCCATTGGCCATTAAAGTGCAATGGTAGGTAGGCTTCAGTGCATCACACCACTTTGCAATGAGCTGATGGCAGTAAACGGTGTATTCAGAACCCTTCGCATTGATGCTATGGACTGGCCTTCCCCAGACCTGAATCCAATTGAGCACATCTGGGACATCATGTCTTGCTCCATCCACCAACTGGACCACAGACTGTCCAGGAGTTGGCGGATGCTTTAGTCCAGGTCTGGGAGGAGATCCCTCAGGAGACCATCCGCCACCTCATCAGGAGCATGCCCATGTAACAGTATAACTTTAGACCGTCCCCTCGCCCATACCCGGGCGCGAACCAGGGACCCTCTGCACACATCAACAACAGTCACCCACGAAGCATCGTTACCCATCGCTCCACAAAAGCCGCGGCCCTTGCAGAGCAAAGGGGAACTACTACTTCAAGGTCTCGGAGCAAGTGACATCACCGACTAAAACGCTATGTAGCGCGCATCACCGCTGACTAGCTAGCCGTTTCACATCTGTTACACCCAGGCATTGTAGGGAGGTCATACAGGCACGTGGAGGCCACACACACTACTGAGCCTCATTTTGACTTGTTTTAAGGACATTACATCAAAGTTGGATCAGCCTGTAGTGTGATTTTCCACTTTTAATTTTGTGTGACTCCAAATCCAGACCTCCATGGGTTGATAAATTTGATTTCCATTGATAATTTGTGTGATTTTTGTTGTAAGCACATTCAACTATGTAAAGAGAAGTATTTAATAAGAATATTCCATTCATTCAGATCTAGGATGTGTTATTTTAGTGTTCCATTTATTTATTTTATATATATATATATATATATATATATTATATAGCCATTTTAGTGTTCCCTTGAATTTTTTTGAGCAGTGTATATTCTGGCAATCCGACCAATGGAACATGTGCGGTGATACTTAATGAATATGATGTCAGTTCGGTTGTCATCTGAGACATTCTCATCAATGATCAAATTACATAAACTCTACAGTGGAAAGTCTACACATCAGAGTTATCGGATTCACATGGAATTGGTGTTCAATTTAAATGTTTGAATATGAAATTATTCGTGATTGGATGAGAAGTGATTTTTAGCTTCTAAAATGTGAGATTTAGGTTTTCATAAGGTAGGGCTGTGCTCAATCAGTGGCCCGCCCCTGTGAAGGGACGTGGGCTATAAAACTTTTCAAACACACCCTCCTCTCCCTTCCTATATAAGCCCTTGACGACATAACTTCCTGTTCCGAGGATGTAGGATGACCGTCCTATGTCAGAATGGGTCAGATAATGACTACAGAACAAAGCTAACATCAGCGTGAGCTTTGGTTGCGAATGGTATGGACTTTGAACTCTTATTCACTACAGAAGTGATAGCTCCTAGCCGTTAGCAACAGCAGATGCAAACGAGGGTTTGGAAGGAACAGACAGAGTATCCCATCTATCACCCAACGATGTTACTACAACGTATCCAATTGACCACCAGAGACATTATACAAAGGACTCGGTTTGGCAACACTGTCTTCCATCTACCACCAACTTACTGAAGCGCAGCTCTGAGTAAATATTTATTGCATTTTCCTTTTCCAAATGGGCGGTAATTTAGAATGCATAAGATACTCTATTTACGATAGCACAGCTTCTCCCTGTGTCCCTCAGTCTTCCCGCTCTTTCACTCCAAACCAGACCTTTTTCCAGCTGTCATATCTGTTCCGCCCGCCAGGGACCTTTTCCTTTATGAAGTAATTTTGTAATCAAGTTATGATTTTAATTGTGACTATTTCGTAAATAAAATAATTAAACCTAATTTTTCTATTGCTGATTCAGCCAGGGTTCGTGCAGATAACCAAGAATTTACAACTTTCAGATGAGACTGAATTAAGATGACGATTGATGTAAAATATTACTAGGTCTTTAACCTCTTGGTCCTACCTGACACGCAGGCGTCCCATCTAGACATCTGGAAATGCAAATGCGCTACGCTAAATGCTAATAGTACTAGTTAAAACTCAAACGTTCATTAAAATACACATGCAGGGTATTGAATTAAAGCTACACTCGTTGTGAATCCAGGCAACAAGTCAGATTTTTTAAATGCTTTTCGGCGAAAGCATGAGAAGCTATTATCTGATAGCATGTAACACCCCAAAAGACCCGCAGGGGACGTAAACAAAATAATTAGCATAGTCGTCGCTACACAAACCGCACAAATAAAATATAAAACATTCATTACCTTTGACCATCTTATTTGTTGGCACTCCTAGATGTCCCATAATCACTATTGGGTCTTTTTTTCGATTAAATCGGTCCATATATAGCCTAGATATCGATCTATGAAGACTGTGATAAACGGGAAAAAATAGCGTCTTGTAACGTCATTTTTTTTAATTAAAAGTTGACGATAAACTTTCACAAAACACTTCGAAATACTTTTGTAATGCAACTTTAGGTATTATTAAACATTAATAAGCGATCAAATTGATCACGAGGCGAAGTTTATTCTTTAGCTGTCCGTCTGGAAAAAATGTCCAGGTATTTCTCAACCAAAATATCCGGTCGGAGACCGGAGGAAATGCGTTGCCTTGCGTCTGTTTGACCAAGAAACAAATGACAAGACTCTAGACAACGTTTGGAAGCTGTAGGTATTGCAACCTCAGCCCCATTAAATGTGGTTCACCTTTATCAATGGGTTCAAGTCGCGCATGGATATATATTTCCATTTTCAGTGATCAGATTTTCCTGCGCTTTTCGATGAAACGCACGTTCTGTTATAGTCACAGCCGTGATTTAACCAGTTTTATAAACGTCTGAGTGTTTTCTATCCACACATACTAATCATATGCATATACTATATTCCTGGCATGAGTAGCAGGGCGCTGAAATGTTGCGCGATTTTTTTTTTAACAGAATGTTTGATAAAGTAGGGGGGAGGATTAACAGGTTAAGAGTTTATTTCTGAAGATAACAGCTCTATAAATAGTATTTTGTCGTACCTGACTCTCTAATTACCTTTACATGATTGGCTCAATCAGGTTATATTAATTACGGATAAATTATTTTATAGAATAGCATGTCATATCACTTAATCCGGCATAGCCAAAGACACGACAGCAGTATGCATTAGTGCAGGTAGCGTTATCCTCGTATCCGCCAGACCCAGATCTTTCCGTGGCTGTCGGACTGCCAGATGGTGAAGCGTGATTCATCACTCCAGATAACGCGTTTCCACAGCTCCAGAATGGCGGCGAGCTTTACACCACTCCAGCCGGCGCTTGGATTTGGGCATGGTGATCTTAGGTTTGTGCGCGGCTGCTCGGCCATGGAAAACCATTTCATGAAGCTCCCGACGAACAGTTCTTGTGCTGACGTTGCTTCCAGAGGCAGTTTGCAACAGAGGACAGACTTTGCATCAGCATTCGGCTGTTCATCCTGTTCTTTTGAGCTTGTGTGGCCTACCACTTCACAGCTGAGCCGTTGTTGCTCCTAGACGTTTCCACTTCACAATAATGGCACAGTTGACTGGGGCAGCTCTAGCAGGACAGAAATTTGACGAACTGATTTGTTGGAAAGGTGGCATCCTATGATGGTGAGCTCTTAAGGCCAATGTTTGTCTATGGAGATTGCATGACTGTGAGCTTGTGTTTTTATACACCTGTTAGCAAACTTGTGTGGCTGAAATAGCCGAACCTACACATACTATTTGTGTGTATGAATTGCCACAATGATGATCTTCAAATGTATGCATTTCATTGTCTCTGCTGCTCTGGACACTTCAGAGTAAAGAAACCAATCAGTTGGTAGGGTTTCAGACCTGTCCGTCAATCACTGTGGGTGGGACTTTGAAGGAAGTTTGTCGATCCTATTTACATTTTGAGGCAGCAAAAAAAACTAAGGGGGTTCTGTCAATATGGATTTCCTGTTGAGAAACCATGTAGAATTGCAGGAAAAATGGTTTTAAAAATGCACACATTTTCAGGGAGGACCCCCCTACCCACCCCAACACCCACACAGATTATGCACCCCCACTTTTATACGACGTCAGTCGTAATAAACGGACGGGTTGGAGAATGAAGCAGGTGTTAAACATGGGCTTTGAATAGACCTCTGTGATGGATAGACTTCATTCAGTTCCACACCTGTTTACATATAAACCTAGTCCACACTCGCTGTTCACTCATCAAAGCGCAGTAAAATAGCCTTGGCGCCCAACTCGGTGGCTGTGTAGGCCTATGAAACATGCAAAAGGCCAATGAGTGTGCCACAAAAAACCATGTGGATTTTAAGTCATTACCACTTACATTTACGTGAGACGTGTAAATTCCCTCACCGGAGACTATGATGAAGCATAATGCTCTGTGAAAATACATTTGACTGCGGGCAACCACCGCGTACAACAAATAACACTGGTACCGAGGAGGCGGGACAGACTTGACAAACCAGCTCTTTTTCCCCCATGTCACCGCTGGCTTTGACTGACAGGTGCCTGTCCTATCAATAGATCACGAGAAGATGCGTATTGTTCATTCTAGCGGGAGAAGGGTTAAACAGACTTTTTCTGACACAGCGAATTGAAACAAAAAATGTAAAAGGAGGTTTTAATTTATGAAGTGGAAAAAGAAGCTCGCAGTGAGTCTCTGATTGGTCGTCTGCGCTTTATGGACCGCAGACATGACCTGCAATCAGAACTCTGGCCTATTGGCACGCAGCTGTTAATACTGCCCTCCTTTTTCTCCAGTCAGCAGCCGGGCGCGGTGGCCTACACCCACCCTACCACCGTGGCCAGCTACACAGTACACCAGGCACCGGTGGCGGCCCACACCGTGGCAGCAGCCTACGCTCCCACCGCTGCCTCGGTTGCTGTAGCCAGGCCCGCCCCAGTTGCCGTGGCAGCCGCAGCCACCGCCGCAGCCTACGGCGGGTACCAGCCGGCGCACGCCACCGCAGACTACGGCTACGCACAACGCCAGCCGGACGTCCCACCCCCGCCTCCCCCGGTCACCTCCCAGAACTACCAGGTGGGTTACCAGGTAACTAACTGCCCAACTCTGTTTTTAATTCAACACAATGTTTTGAGTGTTCATGAATTTTTAGGCTAAAGCGCTCTGAAATGTACCCTAGGTAAATGCACCCTGGGTAAATGCACCCTGACATGTACCCTGGGTAAATGTACCCTGGGTAAATGTACCCTGGGTAAATGCCCAAGGTGTTTAAACTGTCAGCTGTGATCAAAACTCCTTGCAATGTCTTCAATTAGGTCTACTATGCAGATGCTTCTGTGATATTCGATCGGGGATAATTTGTTAGAATAACTCTGTTACGGCCAAAGGAAGTTTATTATTTACAGTCCTGCACCATTTAACAAGGGTGGGGGAACTACCCCTAGTGGTTAGAGTGTTGGACTAGTAACCGAAAGGTTGCTAGATCGAATCCCTGAGCTGACAAGGTAAAAATCTGTCGTTCTGCCCTCTGAACAAGGCAGTTAATTAACCCACTGTTCCTAGGGCCGTCATTGTAAAATAAGAATTTGTTCTTAAGTGACTTGCCTGGTTAAATAAAGGTTAAAAAATGTTTTTAATCCATGAACGTAGCATTAGCATTAGCTAGCATTAGCTATTTTGAGAGAAGGTTAGAGAATCAGGATACTGTACTTAATCGCCTTGCTTCACATCTTTTATGTTTAAATTAATAATAATAATAAATATGGAAGGTGAAATTATTTTGTTTTCCCCTGACAAACTCCCCTGTGCTCTCCTCATTCAGGACTCCTACTCCTATGTACGGTCTACGGCCCCGGCGGTAACCTACGACCCTAAGCAGTACTACCAGCAGCCCGTAGCTAGCGCTGCGGTAGCCGTACAGCCCCAACCCACGGCCGAGTCCTACTACCAGACCGCCTCCCTTAACACCTCCTGGGACACCCCGTGGAAGAAATCCCTACCAGGTGATGGCGACTTTACACTTTTGCTACATATCGTCATTCCTTTTTTTTTGTGTTTTTCTTGGGGGGGACATTCAATTAGATTGACATCTCTCTTGTCCTTTAATAATCTCATCGTGTAGGCCAGGGGTCTCCAACATTTTCTAGCACGAGACTTTTATTTTTGTATTTTCAAATGGGCAAAGTCTTCTCCTCTACCCTACAACTCTTTCCCCGGGGTCCTTGGTTGTAAAATGTGTTTTCTGTCAATATATTTGGTAAAATAATAGTTAATTATTAACTCTCAAGACCCCATAACATATTTTATTTTTTTTTTATTTTTATTTTTCTGGTTTGGAATTTATTTTCAGTTTTTTACTCTCGGTGTTAATTATTCACGGACCAAATAATGAAATGAATGACTCAGAACAACGTCAATGCTTAAATCTCAACCGAAGAGGGTGGGACGGGGGACGGGGGGTGAATGTAAATTTCCCCCCTTTTTAATTGTGCTTTGTGTTTCTGCTGTTAGGACTGATGCTACACACTTAGCCAAACAATCGACACCCAATTCATACAAATAAATCATCATTATATAGTTCTGTCCAGTTTTAATTGAAAGGTTTTGGGCGGGAAAGTCGGTTTCCCCACAAGACTGCTGTCATTAGCATTGCTAACTGGTTATATACAGAGGGTTATAATGCCTCCACCTGACAGACCAGGACAGTATTGCTGGGAATTCATTGGTAGATATTGTGTTATGTTTGGCTTTTTTAATGTATAAAAATTAAGCCAATTGTGGCTAACCAGGGGTGGGATCATATCGATGTGTCTGATTGGATAGTAGCTGGGATCTTTGTTTATGACAGTTTGCGATGGAACGCATACAAACAAAATCTATGTGGTTCCAGAATTGATTGGCGAGATTCTCATAGGTGGGCTGGTAGTTACTAGATCAGCCTGTTGGGGACACTAGATCAGCCTGTTGGGGACACTAGATCAGCCTGTTGGGGACACTAGATCTGCCTGTTGGGGACACTAGATCGGCCTGTTGGGGGACACTAGATCGGCCTGTTGGGGACACTAGATCGGCCTGGTTGGGGGACACTAGATCTGCCTGTTGGGGACACTAGATCGGCCTGTTGGGGACACTAGATCGGCCTGTTGGGGACACTAGATCTGCCTGGTTGGGGACACTAGATCTGCCTGTTGGGGACACTAGATCGGCCTGTTGGGGGACACTAGATCGGCCTGTTGGGGACACTAGATCGGCCTGGTTGGGGGACACTAGATCTGCCTGTTGGGGACACTAGATCGGCCTGTTGGGGACACTAGATCTGCCTGTTGGGGACCTCTGTGGACACTAGATCTGTCTGGTTGGTGGACACTAGATCTGTCTGGTTGGTGGACACTAGATCTGCCTGGTTGGTGGACACTAGATCTGTCTGGTTGGTGGACACTAGATCTGCCTGTTGGGGACACTAGATCTGTCTGGTTGGTGGACACTAGATCTGTCTGGTTGGTGGACACTAGATCTGCCTGGTTGGTGGACACTAGATCTGCCTGGTTGGTGGACACTAGATCTGTCTGGTTGGTGGACACTAGATCTGCCTGGTTGGTGGACACTAGATCTGCCTGTTGGGGACACTAGATCTGTCTGGTTGGTGGACACTAGATCTGTCTGGTTGGTGGACACTAGATCTGCCTGGTTGGTGGACACTAGATCTGCCTGTTGGGGACACTAGATCTGTCTGGTTGGTGGACACTAGATCTGTCTGGTTGGTGGACACTAGATCTGTCTGGTTGGTGGACACTAGATCTGCCTGGTTGGTGGACACTAGATCTGCCTGGTTGGTGGACACTAGATCTGCCTGGTTGGTGGACACTAGATCTGCCTGGTTGGTGGACACTAGATCTGCCTGGTTGGTGGACACTAGATCTGCCTGGTTGGTGGACACTAGATCTGCCTGGTTGGTGGACACTAGATCTGTCTGGTTGGTGGACACTAGATCTGCCTGGTTGGTGGACACTAGATCTGCCTGGTTGGTGGACACTAGATCTGCCTGGTTGGTGGACACTAGATCTGCCTGGTTGGTGGACACTAGATCGGCCTGGTTGGGGGACACTAGATCTGCCTGGTTGGGGGACACTAGATCTGCCTGGTTGGGGGACACTAGATCTGCCTGTTGGGGACACTAGATCTGCCTGGTTGGTGGACACTAGATCTGCCTGTTGGGGACACTAGATCTGCCTGTTGGGGACACTAGATCTGCCTGGTTGGTGGACACTAGATCTGCCTGGTTGGTGGACACTAGATCTGTCTGGTTGGTGGACACTAGATCTGCCTGGTTGGTGGACACTAGATCTGCCTGGTTGGTGGACACTAGATCTGCCTGTTGGGGACACTAGATCTGCCTGGTTGGTGGACACTAGATCTGCCTGGTTGGTGGACACTAGATCTGCCTGGTTGGTGGACACTAGATCTGCCTGGTTGGTGGACACTAGATCTGCCTGGTTGGTGGACACTAGATCTGCCTGGTTGGTGGACACTAGATCTGCAAAAAGTCAATTTGATGGAAACGTATCTGTTGGGAAAATGTACCTGTTTTAATGTTTTATTTATTTATATTTGCACGGAAACTGTGCAAATATTCACGTCTCTGCTTCTGCAGCTTCTAAAACAGGCTACACCCAGACAAGTCTGGCCCCCTACACCCAGACCCAGCAGACCAGGCAGGTGACAGCCATCAAGCCTGCTGTGCCCTCCACCTTCTCCATCTACCCGGTCTCCTCCACCGTTCAGCCCGTAGCCGCCGCCTCTGTGGTCCCCTCCTACTCCCAGAGCCCTACCTACTCCACCAACGCGGTCACGTACTCTGGTAAGCACGACATGCAAGCCGTAACCAGCATGCACTACCTGCCAACTACCTACTCAACCAACGCAGTCACGTACTCCCAGAGCCCCACGTATAGTACCAACCCCGTCACCTACTCAGGTAAGCATTCAAATACACCTAGGGGTTGGAAAATTGGGCACATCTCCCCCACCCCTCCAAATTCCCTCCCAGGATTCCAGAAATCGCAAGATTTCTGGAAAACCTCTCTGAATTTTGGGATTGTTACTGTAATTAACTTCACCACTGCCTACCCAACTGTCTGACTTCTGGCCTGTCCTCTTAACCTCCTCTCCTCTTATCCCTGGTGTGTGGTCTTAACCTCCTCTCCTCTTATCCCTGGTGTGTCCTCTTAACCTCCTCTCCTCTTATCCCTGGTGTGTCCTCTTAACCTCCTCTCCTCTTATCCCTGGTGTGTCCTCTTAACCTCCTCTCCTCTTATCCCTGGTGTGTCCTCTTAACCTCCTCTCCTCTTATCCCTGGTGTGTCCTCTTAACCTCCTCTCCTCTTATCCCTGGTGTGTCCTCTTAACCTCCTCTCCTCTTATCCCTGGTGTGTCCTCTTATCAATGCCCCCCCCCCAAGGCACCTCGTATTCTGGCTACGAAGCAGCGGTGTACTCTGCTGCCTCAACCTACTACCAGCAACAGCAGCAGCAGCAGAAACAGGCGGTGGCGGCTGTAGCAGCTTCAGCAGCCTGGACAGGCAGTTCCTTCACCAAGAAACCTCCCTTCCAGGTCATACTTCTATTAGTGTTTTCTTACTGTTTTAAGGATATATCTTTTTGGTATCTCAACTGCTTTTATTGTTAAGATTCAAATGAATTATTTACCCCCCCCCTTCCAGAGCAAGCAGCTGAAACCCAAGCAGCCCCCCAAACCACCACAGATCCACTACTGTGATGTCTGCAAGATCAGCTGTGCAGGACCCCAGGTGAGTTTAGTGAACTCCTCTAGCCAGGACCCCAGGTGAGCTTAGAGAACACCTCTAGCCCTCTCTCTAGCCAGGACCCCAGGTGAGCTTAGAGAACACCTCTCGCCCTCTCTCTAGCCAGGACCCCAGGTGAGCTTAGAGAACACCTCTACCCTCTCTCTAGCCAGGACCCCAGGTGAGCTTAGAGAACACCTCTCGCCCTCTCTCTAGCCAGGACCCCAGGTGAGCTTAGAGAACACCTCTAGCCCTCTCTCTAGCCAGGACCCCAGGTGAGCTTAGAGAACACCTCTAGCCCTCTCTCTAGCCAGGACCCCAGGTGAGCTTAGAGAACACCTCTAGCCCTCTCTCTAGCCAGGACCCCAGGTGAGCTTAGAGAACACCTCTAGCCCTCTCTCTAGCCAGGACCCCAGGTGAGCTTAGAGAACACCTCTAGCCGGGACCCCAGGTGAGCTTAGAGAACACCTCTAGCCGGGACCCCAGGTGAGCTTAGAGAACACCTCTAGCCAGGACCCCAGGTGAGCTTAGAGAACACCTCTAGCCTGGACCCCAGGTGAGCTTAGAGAACACCTCTAGCCAGGACCCCAGGTGAGCTTAGAGAACACCTCTAGCCAGGACCCCAGGTGAGCTTAGAGAACACCTCTAGCCAGGACCCCAGGTGAGCTTAGAGAACACCTCTAGCCGGGACCCCAGGTGAGCTTAGAGAACACCTCTAGCCTGGACCCCAGGTGAGCTTAGAGAACACCTCTAGCCGGGACCCCAGGTGAGCTTAGAGAACACCTCTAGCCGGGACCCCAGGTGAGCTTAGAGAACACCTCTAGCCGGGACCCCAGGTGAGCTTAGAGAACACCTCTAGCCGGGACCCCAGGTGAGCTTAGAGAACATCTCTAGCCAGGACCCCAGGTGAGCTTAGAGAACACCTCTAGCCAGGACCCCAGGTGAGCTTAGAGAACACCTTTAGCCGGGACCCCAGGTGAGCTTAGAGAACACCTTTAGCCGGGACCCCAGGTGAGCTTAGAGAACACCTCTGGCCAGGACCCCAGGTGAGCTTAGAGAACACCTCTAGCCGGGACCCCAGGTGAGCTTAGAGAACACCTCTAGCCAGGACCCCAGGTGAGCTTAGAGAACACCTTTAGCCGGGACCCCAGGTGAGCTTAGAGAACACCTCTAGCCAGGACCCCAGGTGAGCTTAGAGAACACCTCTAGCCAGGACCCCAGGTGAGCTTAGAGAACACCTCTAGCCAGGACCCCAGGTGAGCTTAGAGAACACCTCTAGCCAGGACCCCAGGTGAGCTTAGAGAACACCTTTAGCCGGGACCCCAGGTGAGCTTAGAGAACACCTCTAGCCAGGACCCCAGGTGAGCTTAGAGAACACCTCTAGCCGGGACCCCAGGTGAGCTTAGAGAACACCTCTAGCCAGGACCCCAGGTGAGCTTAGAGAACACCTTTAGCCGGGACCCCAGGTGAGCTTAGAGAACACCTCTAGCCAGGACCCCAGGTGAGCTTAGAGAACACCTTTAGCCGGGACCCCAGGTGAGCTTAGAGAACACCTCTAGCCAGGACCCCAGGTGAGCTTAGAGAACACCTTTAGCCGGGACCCCAGGTGAGCTTAGAGAACACCTCTAGCCAGGACCCCAGGTGAGCTTAGAGAACACCTCTAGCCGGGACCCCAGGTGAGCTTAGAGAACACCTCTAGCCGGGACCCCAGGTGAGCTTAGAGAACACCTCTAGCCGGGACCCCAGGTGAGCTTAGAGAACACCTCTAGCCGGGACCCCAGGTGAGCTTAGAGAACACCTCTAGCCGGGACCCCAGGTGAGCTTAGAGAACACCTCTAGCCGGGACCCCAGGTGAGCTTAGAGAACACCTCTAGCCGGGACCCCAGGTGAGCTTAGAGAACACCTCTAGCCTGGACCCCAGGTGAGCTTAGAGAACACCTCTAGCCAGGACCCCAGGTGAGCTTAGAGAACACCTCTAGCCGGGACCCCAGGTGAGCTTAGAGAACACCTCTAGCCAGGACCCCAGGTGAGCTTAGAGAACACCTCTAGCCAGGACCCCAGGTGAGCTTAGAGAACACCTTTAGCCGGGACCCCAGGTGAGCTTAGAGAACACCTTTAGCCGGGACCCCAGGTGAGCTTAGAGAACACCTCTGGCCAGGACCCCAGGTGAGCTTAGAGAACACCTCTAGCCGGGACCCCAGGTGAGCTTAGAGAACACCTCTAGCCAGGACCCCAGGTGAGCTTAGAGAACACCTTTAGCCGGGACCCCAGGTGAGCTTAGAGAACACCTCTAGCCAGGACCCCAGGTGAGCTTAGAGAACACCTCTAGCCAGGACCCCAGGTGAGCTTAGAGAACACCTCTAGCCAGGACCCCAGGTGAGCTTAGAGAACACCTCTAGCCAGGACCCCAGGTGAGCTTAGAGAACACCTTTAGCCGGGACCCCAGGTGAGCTTAGAGAACACCTCTAGCCAGGACCCCAGGTGAGCTTAGAGAACACCTCTAGCCAGGACCCCAGGTGAGCTTAGAGAACACCTCTAGCCAGGACCCCAGGTGAGCTTAGAGAACACCTCTAGCCGGGACCCCAGGTGAGCTTAGAGAACACCTTTAGCCGGGACCCCAGGTGAGCTTAGAGAACACCTCTAGCCAGGACCCCAGGTGAGCTTAGAGAACACCTTTAGCCGGGACCCCAGGTAAGCTTAGAGAACACCTCTAGCCAGGACCCCAGGTGAGCTTAGAGAACACCTCTAGCCAGGACCCCAGGTGAGCTTAGAGAACACCTCTAGCCGGGACCCCAGGTGAGCTTAGAGAACACCTCTAGCCGGGACCCCAGGTGAGCTTAGAGAACACCTCTAGCCGGGACCCCAGGTGAGCTTAGAGAAGCCTTAGTAAGCCCTTGATGATTTTTGTCATTGTTGAACACACCCCTCCTTTCCATTGTGTGCTGAAGCGCGAAGGCCCACCTGAACTCTGAGCTAAAAACGATCTAGAGAACCAGATTTTTACATGTCTCCCCGACCTCCCACCCAGACCTACAAGGAGCACCTGGAGGGCCAGAAGCACAAGAAGAAGGAGGTGGCCCTGAAAGTCTCCCAGAGCAGCAGCAGCAGTAGTGGAGGTGGAGGAGGCTCAGCCCGGGGGACTCAGAACCAGCTCCGCTGTGAGCTCTGTGACATCTCCTGCACCGGGGCAGATGCATACGCTGCACACATCCGAGGAGCCAAGCACCAGAAGGTAGGCTACCTGCTTTAAAAAATGCTTGTTTGAAGCAGTTGTCACAGTTCTTTACATTGTTACATGGACCCAAAGAACCAGACTCTGAGAGGAGTTCCACAATTACAGAGTCATAGTACTTAGCTGTCTGGTATCGTTAGTGTCTAAGCTATCTGCTTAATGGGTCAACAACTCCTATCAAATACTTCCAGGCCTCAGGGCCAGTCTAGGAGGGGAGAAGGATACCACATGATGTTTGGTCACCCAATGAGCACTCGATCTATGACTACATCACTCATCCGGTCAGGTTCCCCTGCTCAGACGTCGCACTGTTTCAACCAATGGTTGCGTGCCACGTCGTTGTCGACTGTGTTCTGTCACCACGTTGCTGACACGTGTGACTCGCTCCGTTAAAATACCTATCCAGGCGTTGTAAGAGCTGGCATGTTTCGGAAACGCCTCCATCTTACAAGTGCCATTTTGGTCACATCCTCTAATATATTCATCCCGATCCAAGTCAACATATATTTTTAGTTTTAAAACTGCTGGGGTTGCATATCAGGGATGTTCTGTGCTGAAGCCCCACTGAAAAGCTTTACATTTACATTTTCCCCGGACTCTCTGAAATGTTTACGGTTGAGAAGTACCGCTAAAATGTCTCTTGTTCCCTGTGTAAAGGTGGTGAAACTCCACACCAAGCTGGGGAAGCCCATCCCCTCTACAGAACCCAATGTCGTGACCCAGACCCCTACGTCAACCACGGCCTCCTCCAAGACCCCTGCTTCCTCTTCTTCCACCCTCACAGGCTCCACGTCCAACTCTTCCTACCTGAAACCGGTCAACATCGTCAGCCAGGGTGGTGTTGGGATTGGCTCAGGTCCAGTTGTCAACAACCTATCAGCAGCCAATGCCACCACAGCCGTCAAGAAGGTCAACACCCCCAAGATCAACTTTGTTGGTAAGAAGGGGCCGTCTTGTCTGTTACATATCTTAAAATATATATATATAATGGGAAGTACTGAAAGACTTGGAGAATCTTTTCCCTTCCAAAAAACTATAAGATATTAAAAAATAAATAATGATATGACTGTTTTGCCCCCTACTGAAATAAGCTTTGCAATGTGGAACATGGTCCCTATTGAATGACAAGGGGCTTGGTCTAGACTAGGTTAGTCTGGTGTTGTGTTGGCAGTAGGGCTTCCCGACCCCACGCCAAAAAATAAAAACAAATATTGGTCGACCGACAGTCCGTTCTTTTGACCAATTGATTGGTTGACCAATTGAAAAATGTTTAAACGTCTATTTTTCCATACACACACACCCTATGTTTTAATAAAATCAACTATATGTAGGCCATTGAGCTTGTCTGTAGCTTTTTTTTTTTTTAAGTGCTTTGATCAAATCATTATGACACACAAATTACTAACGGGGGAAGCCTGACCCTTCCCCTCCTCCCGCCGCTACTGGCCAGATTCTACCGTTTACGCTTCTGAAGTTACCGGTAACGGGCTACACCAGCGATCGGAAACCCTCTTCCATATGGAAGAGTATCTTACCGTTTCTACTGATCTGTGTGCCAGTTGTGATTTTTCATATGCAGATTTTTGTGGAATAGTTTTAAGTCTTCATATCTCAATCATTGTCACGTTTTTAAATCAAAATGATATGAAAATGATAACTTTTAGATTTGTAGCTTCCATTGCCAATATGTTGGTAGTAATGTCACTGCCACTAATAACAACCACAGCACCAGTCAAATTTGTAAGTCGCTCTGGATAAGAGCGTCTGCTAAATGACTTAAATGTAAATGTAATGTCAAAATGGCCAACAATACAGTGCCTTGCGAAAGTATTTCGGCCCCCTTGAACTTTGCGACCTTTTGCCACATTTCAGGCTTCAAACATAAAGATATAAAACTGTTTTTTTTTTTGTGAAGAATCAACAACGAGTGGGACACAATCATGAAGTGGAACGACATTTATTGGATATTTCAAACTTTTTTTTAACAAATCAAAAACGGAAAAATTGGGCGTGCAAAATTATTCATCCCCCTTAAGTTAATACTTTGTAGCGCCACCTTTTGCTGCGATTACAGCTGTAAGTCGCTTGGGGTATGTCTCTATCAGTTTTGCACATCGAGAGACTGACATTTTTTCCCATTCCTCCTTGCAAAACAGCTCGAGCTCAGTGAGGTTGGATGGAGAGCATTTGTGAACAGCAGTTTTCAGTTCTTTCCACAGATTCTCGATTGGATTCAGGTCTGGACATTGACTTGACCATTCTAACACCTGGATATGTTTATTTTTTAACCGTTCCATTGTAGATTTTGCTTTATGTTTTGGATCATTGTCTTGTTGGAAGACAAATCTCCGTCCCAGTCTCAGGTCTTTTGCAGACTCCATCAGGTTTTCTTCCAGAATGGTCCTGTATTTGGCTCCATCCATCTTCCCATCAATTTTAACCATCTTCCCTGTCCCTGCTGAAGAAAAGCAGGCCCAAAGCTGTGTTGCTTTTATGCCAAACATAATGTTTTGCATTGTTGCCGAAAAGTTCAATTTTGGTTTCATCTGACCAGAGCACTTTCTTCCACATGTTTGGTGTGTCTCCCAGGTGGCTTGTGGCAAACTTTAAACAACACTTTTTATGGATATCTTTAAGAAATGGCTTTCTTCTTGCAACTCTTCCATAAAGGCCAGATTTGTGCAATATACGACTGATTGTCGTCCTATGGACAGAGTCTCCCACCTCAGCTGTAGATCTCTGCAGTTCATCCAGAGTGATCATGGACCTCTTGGCTGCATCTCTGATCAGTCTTCTCCTTGTATGAGCTCAAAGTTTAGAGGGACGGCCAGGTCTTGGTAGATTTGCAGTGGTCTGATACTCCTTCCATTTCAATATTATCGCTTGCACAGTGCTCCTTGGGATGTTTAAAGCTTGGGAAATCTTATTGTATCCAAATCCGGCTTTAAACTTCTTCACAACAGTATCTCGGACCTGCCTGGTGTGTTCCTTGTTCTTCATGATGCTCTCTGCGCTTTTAACGGACCTCTGAGACTATCACAGTGCAGGTGCATTTATATGGAGACTTGATTACACAGGTGGATTGTATCATTAGTCATTTAGGTCAACATTGGATCATTCAGAGATCCTCACTGAACTTCTGGAGAGAGTTTGCTGCACTGAAAGTAAAGGGGCTGAATAATTTTGCACGCCCAATTGTTCAGTTTTTGATTTGTTAAAGTTTGAATAAATGTTAAAAATATCCAATAAATGTCGTTCCACTTCATGATTGTGTCCCACTTGTTGTTGATTCTTCACAAAAAAATACAGTTTTATATCTTTATGTTTGAAGCCTGAAATGTGGCAAAAGGTCGCAAAGTTCAAGGGGGCCGAAATACTTTCGCAAGGCACTGTTCATAAAGCCAACAAATAAAAACATTGCAGCCTGCAGGTAGAAAATATCCTGATTTTTAAAAATAAATATCCTATAAAACACATTGTGTGCATGACCTGTCTGCAAGGAACTGAACATTGTACTGACCTGACCTTCGGGCTAGCAAACTTGCAACGTTGTATAAAATATTCTAGGCCCTTGGTTCCTCTCACCAGTAATCTCCGGACAGCTAAGAAATAATCAGGTAGACCTAATTTATGACATTTTTTATGACATTTCCATCGGAGCCTGACACCCCCCCTCCCCCCCGAATGGGAGCGTGCTGGACAGATTTTTGAAATAGGCTACGTTGAGGAACAGTCAGTCTAAATGGATGTAAATTTATTTTTAAACAGACTTTGTTCACTTGCTGTTTTGAGGCATATAAATAATTACTTTGAGAAGCTCCACAGTGAGTTAAGAGAATCAGAATGAGTATAACACCCCCCTTTATAGGACTACATTAATGTGCAGGCCAGGTAGCCTAGGCCTGCTGCTAATGGTAATCAGGTGTGTGTCCTTACTCAAGATTGACATGTGCGGTTCAAACAAAACACTATGAATGTTTTCTCTCTTTTATTCTTGGATTTATGACCATTTCAAACTGAGTTGTAGGTAAGAGTCCTATCAGATGTACCAAAAAATGCATATAATTGAATTCTCATGCTTTATCTACTGGAGGAATTTATTAACTATTTGAATGAATTGACTGGACATGAAGTTTCTTGCCATTACCACAGCTGTCAGGTGGATGGATTATCTTGGCGAAAGGAGAAATGCTCTCTAACAAGGATGTAAACACATTTTGTGAATTTAGCTTGTTTTGTGCAGATGAATTACAGAGTATTTGAACTCAAACCTGGTCAACTGCTTGGAAGATGGCTATGCTCACAAGTATACCACCAACACTCACGTGATTCACTGTGGCCTGGCACAAATCGACCTGTCAATCCCGTCAATCCCGTCAATCCCGTCAATCCCGTCAATCCTGTCAATCCAAATCCTCACCGTCATTGCTGGCGACTGCAAAACAATGTCTTTGTGGAACATTTCAGATTTGTCTTTATTTCATTCATTTTATTTTTTTTATTTTCATTGGACCTTCACTTTACATGTTGCATTTTTATGTATTTCTTCAGTGTAGAACATTCCTACTACATAGTGTGAATGACAATTTTAATGTTTGTTTTCAGATAATCATGCATTTACATTCCAATAGGGCCTCTTTTGAAAACCGCTCTTGAACCGAACTAACATCTGAGACCTGTTGGATCAGAGGGTGAGGGCTAGGGCCACCCCTCAAAATCCCCCCTCAAAATCAAAAGTAACAGTCAGTATCTGGTGTGGTCACCAGCTGCATTAAGTACTGCAGTGCATCTCCTCCTCGTGGACTGAACTAGATTTGCCAGTTCTTGCTGTGAGATGTTACCCCACTCTTCCACCAAGGCACCTGCAAGTTCCCGGACATTTCTGGGGGGAATGGCCCTAGCCCTCACCCTCCGATCCAACAGGTCCCAGACATGCTCAATGGGATTAAGATCCGGTCTCTTCACTGGCCATGGCAGAACACTGACATTCCTGTCTTGCAGGAAATCACGCACAGAACGAGCAGTATGGCTGGTGGCATTGTCATGCTGGAGGGTCATGTCAGGATGAGCCTGCAGGAAGGGTACCACGTGAGGGAGGAGCATGTCTTCCCTGTAACGCACAGCATTGAGATTGCCTGCAATGACAACCAGCTCAGTCCGATGATGCTGTGACACACCGCCCCAGACCGTGACGGACCCTCCACCTCCAAATCGATCCCGCTCCAGAGTACAGGCCTCTGTGTAATGCTCATTCCTTCAGAGTTAAACGCGGATCTGACAAAACAGCGACTCATCAGTGAAGATGTGCCAGTCCTGTCTCGTTCAGCGATGGTGGGTTTGTACCCATGGCCTACATTGTTGCCGGTGATGTCTGGTGAGGACCTGCCTTACAACAGGCCTACAAGCCCTCAGTCCAGCCTCTCTCAGCCTATTGCGGACAGTCTGAGCACTGATGGAGGGATTGTGCGTTCCTGGTGTAACTCGGGCAGTTGTTGTTGCCATCCTGTACCTGTCCCGCAGGTGTGATGTTCAGATGTACCGGTCCTGTGCAGGTGTTGTTAGACGTGGTCTGCCACTGCGAGGATGATCAGCTGTCCGTCCTGTCTCCCTGTAGCGCTGTCTTAGGCGTCTCACATTGCAATTTATTGCCCTGGCAATTTATTGCCCTGGCCACATCTGCAGTCCTCATGTCTCCTTACAGCATGCCTAAGGCACGTTCCGCAGATGAGCAGGGACCCTGGGCATCTTTCTTTTGGTGTTTTTCAGAGTCAGTAGAAAGGCCTCTTTAGTGTCCTACATTTTATAACTGTGACCTTACTTGCCTTCCGTCTGTAAGCTGTTAGTTTCTTAACGACCGTTCCACAGGTGCATGTTCATTAATTGTTTATGGTTCATTGAACAAGCATGGGAAACAGTGTTTAAACCCTTTACAATGAAGATCTGTGAAGTTATTTGGATTTTTACAAATCAAAGATCTGAAGTTTTGGGGGATTTTTACGAAGTACCCTTGAAAGACTGGGTCCTGAAAAAGAGATGTTTTACATTGTTTTTTTTTGCTACACCAAGCAGACAACGCCGTAATCTTAATCGTTAGCATTCCCAAACCTTTTCACTAAGCAACTACTGACTTATATCTGCTCTGTGGCTGAAAAATTCCTATGTTTTTGTTAGAGGATAGCTCTCTGACAGGAATAGATTACAATTTACGACTCTTTGACATCTGGGTCATTCAACTTCAAAGCACCAGAAAGATGCCAATCTCAGATCATTCTGAAATCGTTTCTGGAGTTGGTAACCAACACAATTTAGCGTTCTTGAAATATTTGATCTCTGAGAAATTAAGCTAATTGATTGCACCCAAATTGGCTTTTTTAAATTACATTTTTATACGTTTTTAGATAAAATGTTGTCTGATTGTTGGGTGCGATGCAAAGTTTGGTCCAAATCGGATATTAAATTAAAATAGTAAATTTGGTTGCAATCAATTAGCTCAATTAGCTTAATTTAACCTAAATTAACTAAATGTTTCAGGAATGCTAAACCTACAGGTTTCTAACTAGAAATGATTTCAAAACGATCTGAGATCGTGGGTGTAATGGTATTGCTGAAATGTATATGGGATGACATCTGTTTCCTGTAAAGCTGCAACTCATTGGTGGTTCTCATTCTGGAATTCTTCTTCTCCCAGGAGGAAACAAGCTTCAGACTACCGGGAAAGTGACAGAGGAGGCCAAACCTCCTCTGCCCTCATTGGTCCCCCAGGTTCAGGAGTCCAAGAACGAGTCCTCTGATTCCCTGTCTGCGTCCACCCTGGCTGCCCTGCAGAGTGATGTGCAGCCTGTTGGACATGACTATGTGGAAGAGGTACGGTTGACATCTAGAACAACTGAATGACTGACAGGTGTAGTAGAATGTCCTATTTAAAACACAATAGGTGCTTATTAGAGACATGCTTCTATTTGGCTGTCTATTTCTCTAATGCACACAGCTTTTTGCTCATTTGCATAATTTAATTCCAGCATTTACTGCTAGCATTTAAATACATTTCTTCATTTCCTGCACTACCATTTACCATTTATTTTGTCTTAGTATTACTCTACAATTTTTTATAATAATAATAATTAATAATAATAATAAGTAAGGACTTTAATAATAATTATTCTCACTGTGCATTTGAGCCATTTCTTACTTTCGATCGACTGCTTTCTGGGGTTCTGTACTGAAATGTTTGTCGTTGCCCGGGCTGTTAAAATGGACAGGAGGCTATTTGAGACTCACGGTTTTTAGTTTCTCACCTTTTCTGTTCGTTTCCGTTTAAGAAATGTTTATTAACATAATTGGTGGAATGAATACACCCGATCACACAAACACAGTTCACTTTCATAGCAGCCACGTTGTATTCCTTCTCACCTTTTCCCTTTGCTTTGTGGTCTTCAATGCAGAACACATCAGCTGTATGTGACAAGGAGAGAACCTTTCCAAGCCAATCCGTTACACACAGCCTACATCGTTGTCCCCATATTAGATAACATAACGTCATAGTCAGCACAGCTAATAGAACTAATGTGTTAGTAAACCCTGCATTTTATGCAGTGCTAGCTGAAGCTTATGCTTTCAGTACTAGGTTCCTTATTTTGATTGGGTGGACAACATGTCAGTTCATGCTGCAAGAGTTGGAGGATATCCTCCGGAAGTTGTCATAATTACTGTGTAAGTCTATGGAAGAAGGTGAGAACCATGAGCCTCCTAGGTTTTGTATTGGAGTCAGTGTACCCAGAGGAGGTTGGAAACTAGCTGTCCTCCGTTTACACCATGGTGCTACCCTGCAGAGTGCTGTTGAGGCTACTGTAGACCTTCATTACAAAACAGTGTGTTTTAATCAGTTATTTGGTCACGCGATTATATTTAGTTTAATTTGGGGCGGTATGTGGTTAGTGTTGGGCCAGTAACCGAAAAGTTGCTGGATCGAATCCCTCGAGCTGACAAGGTAAAAAAATCTGTCATTCTGCCCCTTAACCCACTGTTCCTAGGCCGTCATTGAAAATAAGAATTTGTTCTTAACCGACTTGCCTAGTTAAATAAAGAAGAGAATGTAAAATAATGTGTGTGAAATTCAGAGGATGGTCCTCCTCTGAGGAGCCTCCACTGCTGCCCTGACCTCATCCCCAATCGAACACCTTTTGGGATGAACACCGACTATGAGCCGGGCCTAATCGCCCAACACCAGTGTTCCAACATCTAGTGGAAAGCCTTCCCAGAAGAGTGGAGACTGTTCCAACATCTAGTGGAAAGCCTTCCCAGAAGAGTGGAGACTGTTCCAACATCTAGTGGAAAGCCTTCCCAGGAGAGTGGAGGCTGTTATAGCAGCAATGTTCCAACATCTAGTGGAAAGCCTTCCCAGAAGAGTGGAGGCTGTTATAGCAGCAATGTTCCAACATCTAGTGGAAAGCCTTCCCAGGAGAGTGGAGGCTGTTATAGCAGCAATGTTCCAACATCTAGTGGAAAGCCTTCCCAGGAGAGTGGAGGCTGTTATAGCAGCAATGTTCCAACATCTAGTGGAAAGCCTTCCCAGGAGAGTGGAGGCTGTTATAGCAGCAATGTTCTATCATCTAGTGGAAAACCTTCCCAGGAGAGTGGAGGCTGTTCCACCAAAGGGGGGACCAACTCTATATTAATGCTCTTGATTTTGGAATTCGATGTTTGAAGAGCAGGTGTCCACACATTTTTATTTGGTCGTGTGTGGATAGGGGGGGGGAGGGGATGTTTTGTATACAGGGCACATTTTGAAAAAGAGACCTAGGTCTTCACTGTTGAATAATGAAAGCAGTATCTGAAACACGACTAACTTCTATAGCCTTAAAAAAAAAATGTTTTCATGTATTTCCTATCTGTAGGTGCGTAACGATGAAGGCAAGGTGATCCGTTTCCACTGTAAGCTGTGTGAATGCAGCTTCAACGATCCCAACGCCAAAGAGATGCATCTGAAGGGCAGGAGACACCGCCTGCAGTACAAGGTTAGTGGAGTCACTGAAGGGCAGGAGACACCGCCTGCAGTATGAAGTTAGTGGAGTCACTGAAGGGCAGGAGACACCGCCTGCAGTATGAAGTTAGTGGAGTCACTGAATGGCAGGAGACACCGCCTGCAGTATGAAGTTAGTGGAGTCACTGAAGGGCAGGAGACACCGCCTGCAGTATGAAGTTAGTGGAGTCACTGAATGGCAGGAGACACCGCCTGCCGTATGAAGTTAGTGGAGTCACTGAAGGGCAGGAGACACCGCCTGCAGTATGAAGTTAGTGGAGTCACTGAAGGGCAGGAGACACCGCCTGCAGTATGAAGTTAGTGGAGTCACTGAAGGGCAGGAGACACCGCCTGCAGTATGAAGTTAGTGGAGTCACTGAAGGGCAGGAGACACCGCCTGCAGTATGAAGTTAGTGGAGTCACTGAATGGCAGGAGACACCGCCTGCAGTATGAAGTTAGTGGAGTCACTGAATGGCAGGAGACACCTCCTGCAGTATTAAGTTAGTCGAGTCACTGAAGGGCAGGAGACACCGCCTGCAGTATGAAGTTAGTGGAGTCACTGAGGGGCAGGAGACACCGCCTGCAGTATGAAGTTAGTGGAGTCACTGAAGGGCAGGAGACACCGCCTGCAGTATGAAGTTAGTGGAGTCACTGAAGGGCAGGAGACACCGCCTGCAGTATGAAGTTAGTGTTGTGAAGGGCAGGAGACACCGCCTGCAGTATGAAGTTAGTGGAGTCACTGAGGGGCAGGAGACACCGCCTGCAGTATGAAGTTAGTGGAGTCACTGAGGGGCAGGAGACACCGCCTGCAGTATGAAGTTAGTGGAGTCACTGAAGGGCAGGAGACACCGCCTGCAGTATGAAGTTAGTGGAGTCACTGAAGGGCAGGAGACACCGCCTGCAGTATGAAGTTAGTGGAGTCACTGAAGGGCAGGAGACACCGCCTGCAGTATGAAGTTAGTGGAGTCACTGAAGGGCAGGAGACACCGCCTGCAGTATGAAGTTAGTGGAGTCACTGAGGGGCAGGAGACACCGCCTGCAGTATGAAGTTAGTGGAGTCACTGAGGGGCAGGAGACACCGCCTGCAGTATGAAGTTAGTGGAGTCACTGAAGGGCAGGAGACACCGCCTGCAGTATGAAGTTAGTGGAGTCACTGAAGGGCAGGAGACACCGCCTGCAGTACAAGGTTAGTGGAGTCACTGAAGGGCAGGAGACACCGCCTGCAGTACAAGGTTAGTAGAGTCACTGAAGGGCAGGAGACACCGCTTGCAGTATTTTAACAGGTCGACTCTGTTGCCCACTGTCATGAAACCACAAGTGTTTGGATATCCAGTCAGTCACATTGGTATTTGAAGGTGTGCCTGTCTATCCAGGCCATTTCGGATGACTCTTTTTGGGTAACCCGTAAATGAGACGTTACAGGTGAAAGCCCTCTATCAGAGCTGAGATCAAATCCAATTTTATTCATCACATGCTGACAGTGCATTCGAAAAGTATAAATACATAAATAAAATAAAAACACCACCTCCCTTGAATTTAGCCGACGTTCTGTCCTGCTGTTTGCGTAGGAGAAAAAAAAAACAGCTAGATGTGTTGTCTTGTCCTCGTTAAGCCACCACTCTGAAACAGGATGTGTTGTCCTCGTTAAGCCACCACGCCCTGAAACAGGATGTGTTGTCCTCGTTAAGCCACGCCTCTGAAACAGGATGTGTTGTCCTCGTTAAGCCACGCCTCTGAAACAGGATATTAGTTCTTCAGATCCCGTTGCTAGGATAGTCTCCAACGGAGCTCATTAATTGGTCACAAGCCCCTTAAACGGTTGCTATGCAACGCAGCGCCATTCTCAACAGCACGTGTGTGTCCCCCCCCCCCTCCCTTCCTGTAGAAAAAGGTGAACCCGGAGCTTCAGGTGGAGGTGAAGCCCTCTATCAGAGCCAGGAAGATCCAGGAAGAGAAGATGAGGAAACAGATGCAGAAGGAGGAGTACTGGAGGAGGAGAGAGGAAGAGGAGAGATGGAGGATGGAGATGAGGTACGGGGGGGGGGGGGGGACACGTCACTAAAGCCTGTCGCTTCCCAATTGAAAACGTTCACACTCATATTATGATAAAATTGTGCCTTTTTTTTGTTTTTGTAGTTCGACAGGTTTTTTTTTTCTGTCTGTATGTGCGAAGTCTAAAGTTCGATAGCTGAAGTATACACACCCTTCAGGGGTACTAGTCAACAGTACTACTCCTAGTAGTACAGGGCCCCCCGGCCTGGTGTACGGAGGGCCCCCCGGCCTGGTGTACGGAGGGCCCCCCGGCCTGGTGTACGGAGGGCCTGGTGGACGGAGGGCCCCCCGGCCTGGTGTACGGAGGGCCCCCCGGCCTGGTGGACGGAGGGCCCCCCGGCCTGGTGGACGGACGAACCTCCCTAGCTAACCCTCTTATGTTAACTGAGTGAACACTAAAGGGGGAAAGGTGGAGAAACTGACTCTTTCTCTTGTGTGTGTGTGTGTCGCTCTAGACGTTATGAGGAGGACATGTACTGGCGTTGTATGGAGGAGCAGCACCACTGGGACGAGAGACGTGGGGGGCCCAGGATGCCAGGGGACGGACCATACCTCCAGGGGCCTCCTGGCCCACCTGGACTACTGGGGGTTCGGCCTGGCATGCCCATCTCTCAGCCACAAGGACCTGTGGTAGCATATCTACCAGTCCACACACATACACAGATCCACACACGTAGATCCACACACAATCCACCATGCCCATCTCTCAGCCACAAGGACCTGTGGTAGCATATCTACCAGTCCACACACATACACAGATCCACACACGTAGATCCACACACAATCCACCATGCCCATCTCTCAGCTACAGGGACCTGTGGTAGGAAACAACCCCACACACACACACTAGATGTAATTGCTGCATGATCTAGTGAAAATGCACTGGGGACTATAAGAGGCATCAATCCAGTCCAAGGTGGCATTTTAATTGGCCCAAACCCCGTGATGTTTTTATTTTTTACTATACAGACTATTTGAGCCGTTTTTTTTGTTTTTTGTGTTCTCTTGACAGCCTCCCCGTCGCCCGGACTCGTCAGACGATCGCTACGTGATGACGAAGCACACGGCCATCTACCCTTCCGAGGAGGAGCTGCAGGCCGTCCAGAAGATCGTCTCCATCACGGAGAGAGCCCTCAAACTGGTCTCGGACATCACAGATCAGGAGAAGACTAAGGAGACGACTGGGGAGGAGAAAGAGAAGGAGGTCCCAAAGACTGCCCAAGACAGGTGAGGTGTCCATCTGAGCCACGTTCTATTGATTCCCTGTGTCATTTCTTTTTTTCCCCCGTGTGAAATCTGAGCTGTTTGCCTTTGGCTTAACCTGGTCCTACTCTGTTCAGACAAGCCCAGCAAGACCCTGCCCTGCGTCACTGCATAGCGGAACGTCTACGTCAAGCATAGACCTCTGTCGGCTGCTCTGTTTCAAACGTTAATGAACACCTCCCTCCTGTAGAGCTCTGAAGGGGATGTTGTCTGAAGGACTGCTGCTCTGTTTCAGTCTGTTTTCTAACGTTAGATACTTAATGAACACCTCCCTCCTGTAGAGCTCTGAAGGGGATGTTGTCTGAAGGACTGCTGCTCTGTTTCAGTCTGTTTTCTAACGTTAGATACCTAATGAACACCTCCTTCCTGTAGAGCTCTGAAGGGGATGTTGTCTGAAGGACTGCTGCTCTGTTTCAGTCTGTTTTCTAACGTTTACCTAATGAACACCTCCCTCCTGTAGACTGAAGGGATGTTGTCTGAAGGATCGGTCTGTTTTCTAACGTTAGATACTTAATGAACACCTCCCTCCTGTAGAGCTCTGAAGGGGATGTTGTCTGAAGGACTGCTGCTCTGTTTCAGTCTGTTTTCTAACGTTAGATACCTAATGAACACCTCCTTCCTGTAGAGCTCTGAAGGGGGTGATGCGGGTGGGGGTGCTGGCTAAAGGCCTGCTGCTCCGCGGAGACAAGAATGTCAACCTGGTCCTGCTCTGTTCAGAGAAGCCCACCAAGACCCTGCTGAGCTGCATAGTGGAACACCTGCCCAAACAGCTGGTGGTACGCACATACATGCACGCACACACACACCCACACATACACATACACACACACGCACACAGTCCACCCTGCACATACAGACATACACACACACAGTCCACACAGTCCACCCTGCACAGCGTCTCTCTTACAGACACACACATACACACACAGTCCACACAGCGTCTCTCTTACAGACATACAGACATACACACATACACACACACACACGCACACAGTCCACCCTGCACAGCGTCTCTCTTACAGACACAGACACACACATACACACACACCACCCTGCACAGCGTCTCTCTTACAGACACAGACACACATACACACACACAGTCCACCCTGCACAGCGTCTCTCTTAGACACAGACACACACACACACACACCACTCTGCGTGCACACACACACACACAGTCCACTCTGCACAGCGTCACACACTTCCTTCCTGTGAGCCAGCTGTTGATTTGATTGACAGCTGGTGACCCCAGAGAAGTACGAGGTGAAGGGTTCCATGGAGGACTGTTCCATTATCCTGACGTCAGAGGCCGACCCCAAAATGACAGTCACCGTCACCCTGACCTCCCCCAGCATCCGAGAGGAGGAGACCCCTGCCACACCCCCGCCACGGGACGGAGGTTGGAAAGACATCGCCCTCCTCCTCTCAGCCCTTCCTTCTCTCAGCCCTTCTCTCCTCCTCCTCTCAGCCCTTCCCCTCCCTCTTCTCTCAGCCCTTCTCTCCTCCTCCTCTCAGCCCTTCCCCTCCCTCTTCTCTCTGCCACCTAGCTAGGGGTGCGTTAGTTTAGTTTGTCCAGGAGCGCTGGATGTGTGGAGTTGACATGTTTTGGGCTATTTCAATAGTCCTAATGTGAAATCTCTGCTCACCTGGGGCCGCTGGGCAAGCCCAAATAAATGTACCCTGTAAGATAAATTCCTTTATGTTGATTGATCCTGAAGAGACCTACCCTGGTGGCACTTTAAAAGTGACTTTCTAGTTTGCCCTGGCCACTAAGTGGATTTAATCTATTGGGCATCCAAGCTTCTCGTCTCAAGATTTTTTTTTTTTTTATATTATTTTTTTAGTCTTTTAGAAACGCTAGTTGTTGTTTAAACTTTTAACCAAGGAGGTGCTGGAGCATGTCATGACAGGAGAAGCTGGTTGGTTCATTCTCAAAAACAGTACTCGTGCTTAGCATGTCCTATAAACCTTGAGGTAGACATTCTAATTTAGCGAAGTGTTTTATTTTTAATTTTATTTTTAACTCTCGATATGGAAAATAATACAAGGAAATACCATTCGGTCGAGAATTCAGACGCAACACTTTTTATTTTGAGTTCGAGAAGCCATCTTTTTTATTTAAAAAAAATCATAAAAAATCTGATCTGTGCCGTAAAGGGAAATCTGCATCAAAGACTCGTCATTGGAGGGATAAAAACCCTTCCCTCTAGTCATGGTTAGCTCAGCACTCCTTGTGAAGTTCAGATCCTGTTGTAATAGTGCCAGCAGAGTAGATCTTAGATCTCCAACTCTGCTTCGGTGCCTTATTGAAAAGCTGTCCCCTTTACAAACAAAGCATGAGCAGTGTTTGACAACGCAGTCTTTTTTTAAAATCTTTTTTTGTTCACAGGTAAGATACATTTTTTTGTTTCGGGGTTGTTGGTTTTGTTTTTACAGTTGCCAGGGGACTGACTTTCCTACCGGGTCAATCGTTATTTAGCTCAGAACTTCACACATCAGAGAAATGTTTTTTTTTTTTATCTCTACAGAGGATACCATTTGGACAGGGAAGTGGTGGGCTCACTGAAATGAACTCAAATCGTTCATAGATTGATGTCACCGGGGAGATTTTCAGCAAAAAAAAAAAAAGTTTAGTTTATTTTAGTGGGATTTGGGATTTTGCCCAAATGACTAGTGTAGAAAGAAAAGGTTTACAGAACAGACCGTTTTCTAAAAACAAACAGGAAGTAGGATCACACGTCCCCCACAGGAAACAAATCATACACTTTTTTTTTTTTTTTTTTGTCTGGCAGTGAGGTAGTTGTGAAGTACTCTCTGAGTGAACTGGTGTCCCCCTTCATACCAAAGCCTCGTGTTCAGAACGATGGCACTCCATCTCCTTATTGGAGCTAATCCTTCTGTCAGACTTAAAGCCCTTTTCGATCACATTATTTTTTCCCATTTGTTGACAACGGAGGGTTGAAGTAGTGAGTGTTGCCAGGCTGAAATGGACCTTTTTTGTTTGTTTGTTTTACGTCCGTCTCAACAATGAAACACTCGTGTATCTAGCACGCATGTTTTTGTGGTGTCAAATGTTCCGCCTTTTCCAGAAGTGTACACTTGTGCACTCTTGTCAATGGATTTGAAAAGCTTTGGGATTGGTGTTCTGTCCCCGAGACGACCATTTCCCTGATTATCCACCAGTGGCAAATCCAGTGTCCAGAAATTGAGCAAGTGCACACTTCACGAGAAAAAGTTGCACAACATGGGGACGTGGCCCACCTCCGGTAGGCCAGGGATGAAGGCTTTTGGCAGAGGACTCTTGTGGTTGGACCCGAGTTAGTAGGAGTAGTATCAGTAGTATCTGCCAACCTATCAGCCAGGTATGACTCACCCCAGCCATGCATGCAGTGATGTCCAATCTAACCATTATTTTTGCTGCTGGGGGAGCATGTTGTGTTTGCTTTACAATACGCTGCTGTCACCGTAATTTCCCATCTTTCTAACTGGTCCAGCCCCAAAGCCCTCTGAAATGTATGAGAGGGTTCCAACCCCAGCCAACCAGCTCCTGCGGAAGGATTTTTGACCAAGGTCCCCTCCCCCCCAAACAGCTAAACACTCTGCCACACCTACCATTGCCACACCACTTGCTGTTAGTAGCAACTCCGTTCACACGCCAAGCAACAAGTCATTACTGTTCACAGATAAGACTTCAGATTCTGTGTCTCCTTTGTTTGTTCTACTTATATATATTTTATTTACTTATATATTTATTTACACCATGACCCATTGGAATCCACCTACACTGTCAACTCGGTAGAGGATAGTAAGACTGAAATTGACTAATGATTGGCGTATCATTGCTTACATTAACGAGTAAACTTCTCCGTTTCCCCCCAAAGATTTTAAACTTCTCTGTCAGGTGTTGCATTTCAACACATTAGCAATATATTACAGTTGAGGTTGTTGTTTTTGGGGCTATATGATCACTGTTGGGACAACTAGGTCAGCCTTCACACAAGACCTAAGCAAGAGTTGTCTGATAATTCTCTGGCTGTTGTAGCTCTGTGGTTGAACTCATCCTGCTTCTATTTTGGTCAGCATTTTACGCCAGTCCCATAATTGACAATCCCCCTAACCTAACATAACCAAACACCTCACACCAATGTGAATCTAATGTTACATTCATGACACTACATCTCCAATCCCTAGTAATATCGAGGTGAGTTCAGGTTGCTGGTCGTTCATTTGGTTCATTTGGCAGAAAATAAATCAAAGAGTAGTTAAATTCCTAGTTCCTTCCTGAAACCCTGAAACTTGGTATGTGTGGCAATGTGTTTGTGTCTTTAAGCCCAATGAGTCTTGCTTTACCTGGTCAAACACCCGTTCCTCCTCCTCCTCCCTCTTCCTCACCACAACCACCAACCCAACCGACCACCATTTTGACAATTGGACTCATCCGTTTTTAGATGTAACCTTGGTGAAAGACCCAGAGGACGTCTTGGACAGGCTAAAATGCCTTGCCGCTCTGGCGGCTCTGCGGCACGCTAAGTGGTTCCAGGTTCGGACACATCCATCTTACTTTCTTATTGTAGCCTTATGAGATGCATTTATTTTTTATTTACCTTTGGTTTGTAATTATTTTTTTGAAGGAATTATTTAATAATGAATTTTAAGCATCAACAAAACTGATTTTCCATTTATAAATACAAAATATTCAAGGATGCCACCCTTGTAATTATGTTTTTTGACCAGATTTGACTATTTAATCTTTATGATATTTATTCAGTTGAACTTTAGAATAGTTTAATTTTCTGGTCCAAAATTTTTTTGAATAAATGGCATTCCTTAGTTTTTCCCCGTGGCTCTATAACAGACTGTTTTCTTAGTGTTAGCACATTATTCCATAAGGCTGCAGAGATATCTTTGTCATCTGATAAGAGCTTCCATGTTGAGCATTTGTAGCTTTTTATTTTCTGTTAGTAGAATGATGGGGATTGAGAGAAGGGACATCTGATTAGTTTACTGTGTCGCTGCTATGTCCGAAAAGCAAACACACAGGCAAAGTAAAGCAGATTCCCTCCACACTCTCTGTCCCCTAGATCTTCTTTAGTACCGGCCTGTCTGAAACACCTGGAACAACCTGAGAAGTCAAAGTTTATAAGATGACGAGGAAACTAAACCTACATTTTTCTTGTTTCATCTTGCAAACTGTGAACTCTCTCTCTCTCTCTCTTCACTAACGTTACGAAGAGGTGAAATACTCCTGGAAATGGCAGCTGATTCCCAACCAATTACGGCCATTTTTAACAATGCTTCAATCAATCAACCAATCACAAGCTTCCATTGTGCACAGTAGTATTTGGACCTCTGACAGACCTGTTGTAATGTGTGTGTGTGTACCGGTGTATATATATATATAGTGTACTATGATTCCTTGTTGTCTGCTCCAGTCTCTTACTGTCACTAAACTAAACGTGTCGTTGCACCGCAAGGCTAGGGCCAACGGACTCCAGTCCTGCGTGATTGTTATTCGAATCCTGCGTGACCTCTGTCAGAGGGTCCCCACGTGGTCCTCCTTCCCCAGCTGGGTGAGTTCGTTGTCAGGCTGATATTTCTCTTTATCTTCAACGTTATAAAGTGATGGCGGTGTTCCCTCCTAATGTTTTTTTGAAGCAGAGGGAGCGTAAATAGAAATGACTTCTTTTCTCGTCCCTAGTCTTTCCAGACTGGAATTAAAAGCCAGAAGGACCTTTTGAAATGCTTTACTGACCTGTACATTATCATCTCCTGTGATTGGTGTACATTATCCTCTCCTGTGATTGGTGTACATTATCCTCTCCTGTGATTGGTGTCTTTTCTCCAGGCCATGGAGCTGCTGGTAGAGAAGACCATTAGCAGTGCCTCTGGCCCCTTGAGCCCAGGCGACGCACTCAGACGAGTCTTCGAATGTATTTCGTCTGGGATTCTGCTCCCCGGTAACCATGACAATGTTGTATTTATTTATTTTTTTGACTGATTGTGATAGACTATTTTGACCAGGGTCTAACATGTACTTTCTGGTCCACTAGTCACTGTGGCTGGTAGATTTTAAACCATTTACTAGCTAAATTTAGTTTCTGCTATAATTGCATAAAATGTGCTTTGTAATGTTTCTAAATCAAGAAATGTATTCGAGAATTAGTCGTATAAAGGCTACATTTCATAATCGTTTTTTTGTGACCTCTGTCTTTTCAACAAAAATACAAAGACACAAATGTTCAGCTGTCCCTTTAAGGGGTAGGAGGTTGCCGTGGTAACGTAGCCATTTGAGTCACCTGTCACCTGTGGGGATATGACTAGGGCGTCTCTTCGCGATCAGTTGACGCAGCAGACTCAAACTAACAAACTAACATTGATAAACAAGCAAGTTTGCGAACAAAACAAATGTAAATAGCAAAGAAATATGAGGACGGTCTCATTTTTGTAGACTTCAGTGTAAATTAGACTTATGCCGGTGTGCAGCACCTCCACTATTTCACACAGTGCGGGAGAAGTTGCTGCGCGAGGCTGGATATATAGGATTCGTATTTCTTTGTGCAATTAGCAGCTATGAAACAACCGCAGGAAAACGTTGAAAATGGCTACTATAGCATTCTAACCTTAATGTGCTCACGCTTGACTAATATTCTCTAGTGTAACGCCCCGGTGTAACGGACGCACTGTAGAGCCCTTCAAAATGAACCACCTGTGGTATAGACATTCTTACCTGTCAGTACCAGTGTTTATCTTTATTTTATACCTGGATTTTGACCATCATGGCCGACTATTTTTGACGATCCTGATAGACACCCCCCCTCCCCCCCTCCGGTGTTGTGGGGTTAGCAGAATGCTGATGGGTGTCGGTCTGTCCTCCTAGGTGGTCCGGGATTGGTCGACCCGTGTGAGAAGAACCCCACTGACACCCTGACAACCATGGAGGAACAGCACAGAGAGGACATCACCTCAAGTGCCCAGGTACTTGTACTGATATAGAATAAATCCTATATAATGTACACGTTATAATAGCCCCCAGAAAGGATCATTTTGAGCCGTCAATAGAAGGTACTGGCCATCCAACATGCATTGTAATGGTTTTTTCCTTAAAGGTTTTGAGACTTGTTGGAAAGCAGTATAAACTCATCGTCTAAATAAAATGGTCGTACTTGATACCGCTGCCAAATAATTTTATATAAACCATAATGACCATGAATATAGTCTTCATTTAACCTTTATTTAACTAGGCAAGTCAGTTAAAAACAAATTCTTATTTACTTACTTATATTTACTTATTTATTTACAATGACCAAAAGGCCTCCTGTGGGGACGAGAGCCTGGGATTAAAAATAAAATGGTGTCTGATTTGTAATCCTGTGGTACTGATCCTCCAGAAGCACCTATTGATTTGTCTCTATATACACGATAACGGCGCAACAACAGATCCTTGAGGTACACCATAAATATAATGTACTGTGTGTAGTTACTAGGCTGACTCGATGTGTCTCTGTCCAGTTTGCTCTGCGGCTGCTAGCCTTCCGTCAGATCCACAAGGTGCTGGGCATGGACCCACTGCCCCAGATGAACCCTCGCTTCAACGTCCACAACAACAACAACAACCGCAAGCGTCGCCGCGACATCGACGGAGCGGACGGCTTCGAGGGCGAAGGGAAGAAGGACAAGAAGGATTTCGACAGTAGTTACTAGGACCTGTCCCTCCCAGTCACCCCTTGTTCATTTAACGTAGTCTGTGGCCACGTTCCAGACAGACTACATTGCAGTCACCT
Organism: Oncorhynchus keta; assembly: GCF_023373465.1. Classification (NCBI taxonomy): domain Eukaryota; kingdom Metazoa; phylum Chordata; class Actinopteri; order Salmoniformes; family Salmonidae; genus Oncorhynchus; species Oncorhynchus keta. Next base: position 46,915,581 of record NC_068445.1, on the reverse strand, counting down.
GCCAGATCTCACAACACCTGGATAGGTGTTTTAAAAATTTGAGTTAACCGCATCGTATGATATGATATGCAATGTTCTGATGCCAGTTTGCGCAGTCACACACCGTCATTGGTTGATTCCCGTAGAAAGACTGCCATGTAGTCAGCCTGAAACGCTTGCCTATATGTACCTTTTTTATTCTGTTGTCTCTGATATTAACAAAGGGGTTTGTTTAGAATTTAAAGACCACATCGGATAGGGCCTGGTCCTGTCAGCCATATAGACTAGCTACGCGTTCATTAGGGCACACGTTTTTAAATGTTTTGCAACGGAAAAAACGGACAATTTTCTTTTTTTTAATTCGGACAATTTTCAAACAAATGTGAGTCTGTTTTCTTCCGTTTGTTGCCTAATAAATAAGACCCTATTTTGTTCTGCAGCTCACTGTATAGGCTTACTGCAGCACCCAGTTTGTCCACGATGTTTCTGTTTTGGCTAGCGATTGATACGACCTGTGGTTGGGACCTAAAACTTCTTCTTCCAAGCTGATACTACTTGTACCCTCTCTGCTTCTCCATGACAACGGGGCCTCCTCAGCATCTACTCCCTTTTTTGACCCCCCCCCTCTCTTATTTTCGTGACCGACTTCCCAGGTTGAAGTTATGAAAAAGACTCATCTATTTGTTAATAAATCCGGAGGATCATGATACATGTTACTACCTAACATGTATGTTATTTCTAGTTGCATACAGTCAGTGTTGGTTGTTAGTGAGAGTTTAATACCTCGTTGTGAAGCCCATAATTCGCCAGTAACGTTTTATTTTCCTAATAAGCTGTCATTTTGAATATGGTTTCTTTTTTTTTAAGTGGCATAAAGTGGTGTAAAATCTATCGTCTTGTCCTCAATAAGGCCAGACTGCAATGTGTTCTAATGTTTAACACAGGCCCCCGTTATACTACATTATCTGAAGAAAAGACTGATTTCTTATTCGTTGTTTAGTAATGCAGTTATTCTCTAAACATATGCCTTTAATAATCAATGTTTGGTTTGTTGAAGAGCGCGCATGGCTGTGTTTTCAGACTTTTGTTTTATGGCTTTTAACAAGTTTTGGTTTTTACAGATTAATTACAATGGGATATGTAATGGCTTGCCCCTAATCTTGGTTTAATGTTGTATACATATAGTTTAATTTGAATAATCTATAGAAAATGAAAAAAAACAGTTGAGTAAAAATAAAGTGTAACGTTGATGCTGTAATTGAGGTTTAAATGTAGAGCCACTCTTTGATGCCTGACTGTCAGCCTCTCTGTCTCAGTACCTGCTTTACCATGGGCAGAATAAAGACATTTCCTCAATGAAGGACTCGTGGTGAAGTTTGTTTTTTGCTCTCTGTTCAACAGTCCACCACACAGCAGGTCTCATTTTAGTACAAGGACTTGAGAGTAAAGGTAAGCTCTGAGACAATAAGCTAAATAGTCTCTGCTCGATTTATTTCATCTTTCTCTAGTAAACTGTTCTAGTGGGGCTTTCCTTTTGACTGATTGGTCAGATCCTACAGGCCTTAGTTTTGTTGCACCTGGTCTGTTCAGTCGCGTGGTCAAGTGCCACAAAAAAAGGACTTCTGAGTTGTCTCAGAACAGGGCAGTACCACTGGTCCTTGGATGTACACAGAGCTAATATTAATAATATGCATGTCAGTCTCTCCTGGCTGAAAGTGGAGAGATTGACTTCATCACTACTTTTATGAGGGGTATTGACATGTTGAATGCACCGAGCTGTCTGTTTGAACTACTGGCACACAGCTTGGACACTCCTGCGTACCCCACAAGACATGCCACCAGAGGTCTCTTCACAGTCCCCAACACTATGGGAGGCACACACAGTACTACATAGAGCCATGACTACATAGAACACCTATTCCACAGTACTACATAGAGCCATGACTACATAGAACACCTATTCCACAGTACTACATAGAGCCATGACTACATAGAACACCTATTCCACAGTACTACATAGAGCCATGACTACATAGAACACCTATTCCACAGTACTACATAGAGCCATGACTACATAGAACACCTATTCCACAGTACTACATAGAGCCATGACTACATAGAACACCTATTCCACAGTACTACATAGAGCCATGACTACATAGAACACCTATTCCACAGTACTACATAGAGCCATGACTACATAGAACACCTATTCCACAGTACTACATAGAGCCATGACTACATAGAACACCTATTCCACAGTACTACATAGAGCCATGACTACATAGAACACCTATTCCACAGTACTACATAGAGCCATGACTACATGTAACTATTCCACAGTACTACATAGAGCAATGACTACATAGAACACCTATTCCACAGTACTACATAGAGCCATGACTACATAGAGCCATGACTACATAGAGCCATGACTACATAGAACACCTATTCCACAGTACTACATAGATCCATACCTACATGGAACTCTATTCCACAGTACTACATAGAGCCATTACTACATGGAACTCTATTCCACAGTACTACATAGAGCCATGCCTACATAGAACACCTATTCCACAGTACTACATAGAGCCATGAGTACATAGAACACCTATTCCACAGTACTACATAGAGCCATGACTACATAGAACACCTATTCCACAGTACTACATAGAGCCATGACTACATAGAACACCTATTCCACAGTACTACATAGAGACATGACTACATAGAACACCTATTCCACAGTACTACATAGAGCCATGACTACATAGAACACCTATTCCACAGTACTACATAGAGCCATGACTACATAGAACACCTATTCCACAGTACTACATAGAGCCATGACTACATAGAACACCTATTCCACAGTACTACATAGAGCCATGACTACATAGAACACCTATTCCACAGTACTACATAGAGCCATGACTACATAGAACACCTATTCCACAGTACTACATAGAGCCATGACTACATAGAACACCTATTCCACAGTACTACATAGAGCTATGACTACATAGAACTGATGCACCTCATGGGACAGAAGCAACACAAAGGTACAGACACATGCATGAATACACACACTATAACATACGCACTATACACACACTATAACATACGCACTATACACACACTATAACATACGCACTATACACACACTATAACATACGCACTATACACACACTATAACATACGCACTATACACACACTATAACATACGCACTATACACACACTATAACATACGCACTATACACACACTATAACATACGCACTGTACACACTATAACATATAACATACACACTATAACATACACACACTATAACATACGCACTATACACACACTATAACATACGCACTATACACACACTATAACATACGCACTATACACACACTATAACATACGCACTATACACACACTATAACATACGCACTATACACACACTATAACATACGCACTATACACACACTATAACATACGCACTATACACACACTATAACATACGCACTATACACACACTATAACATACGCACTGTACACACACTATAACATACGCACTGTACACACACTATAACATACGCACTATACACACACTATAACATACGCACTATACACACACTATAACATACGCACTATACACACACTATAACATACGCACTATACACACACTATAACATACGCACTATACACACACTATAACATACGCACTATACACACACTATAACATACGCACTATACACACACTATAACATACTATAACACTATACACACACTATAACATACGCACTATAACATACGCACTAACATACACACACTATAACATACGCACTATACACACACTATAACATACGCACTATACACACACTATAACATACGCACTATACACACACTATAACATACGCACTATACACACACTATAACATACGCACTATACACACACTATAACATACGCACTATACACACACTATAACATACGCACTATACACACACTATAACATACGCACTATACACACACTATAACATACGCACTATACACACACTATAACATACGCACTATACACACACTATAACATACGCACTATACACACACTATAACATACGCACTATACACACACTATAACATACGCACTATACACACACTATAACATACGCACTATACACACGCTATAACATACGCACTAACACACGCTATATACACACGCTATAACATACGCACTATACACACACTATAACATACGCACTATACACACGCTATAACATACGCACTATACACACGCTATAACATACGCACTATACACACGCTATAACATACGCACTATACACACGCTATAACATACGCACTATACACACGCTATAACATACGCACTATACACACGCTACACTATAACATACGCACTATACACACACTATAACATACGCACTATACACACACTATAACATACGCACTATACACACACTATAACATACGCACTATACACACACTATAACACATACACACTATAACACACACTATAACATACGCACTATACACACACTATAACATACGCACTATACACACACACTATAACATACGCACTATACACACACTATAACATACGCACTATACACACACTATAACATACGCACTATACACACACTATAACATACGCACTATACTATAACATACACTATACACACACTATAACATACGCACTATACACACACTATAACATACGCACTATACACACACTATAACATACGCACTATACACACACTATAACATACGCACTATACACACACTATAACATACGCACTATACACACACTATAACATACGCACTATACACACACTATAACATACGCACTATACACACACTATAACATACGCACTATACACACACTATAACATACGCACTATACACACACTATAACATACGCACTATACACACTATAACATACGCACTATACACACACTATAACATACGCACTATACACACACTATAACATACGCACTATACACACACTATAACATACGCACGGATTTAGACCTGTAGATATGTGGTGGTGTAGGGGCCCGAGGGCACACAGTGTGTTGTAAAATCTGTGAATGTTCTTAAAATGGCATAAACGTCCTTAATTTTAATGGACCCCAGGGAGAGCGCTAATGGGGAACCATAATAAATACAAACACAGACTGGTTGTTTAGCAACAACCTACAGATGGGTTGGTTGTTTAACAACAAAACTGACGCGAGCACAACTTATGGGGCAAAACACACGGTTGGCTTGACAACTTATCAACTATTTTAGTCTCAATGTTTATTGGTACCGTACATTTACACAATGAGCACTTTGTATCAAACGCATTAGTTGGTTAGCTCGTGAATTTTTTTGGGACATATTAGCATAGAAATCTATATGATACAAAATGACATGTTTTCAATAACGAGCTGAAACGAGCCACCTATACGATTACCCACATGGCAGAAGCATGTTGTTGCTCGCGGTCTGACCGTTCAGAATCATAATGCACGTGTTCCGTCCTCATCAATGCGCCTTTTGTGCCATTGTCAGCCATGTCTATAAGTAATAGGCAAAATAATAATATTGATCCCTGCGAAAAAAAAAGCCAGTTCACAGCATAAGGTCATATCAGTTTTGTCTTACCTTAAAATATCGGAGGAATCCACACACCGGAACGACTAGAGCCTGCTGACAGGCCCATGAAACCATACTAGTATTGTATTTGCAGCAATAAACAAATGTTTGTTCAATGTTTGGAAGGTGTAGGCTACTGTAGGCTTGCTGCATCTAAATGACAACCCATGATCAAGTTCGTATTCAATATCGACATTGGCCAAAGAGCACTATTTTCATTTCATCTGACTAAAGCACCGGCTCTAATACAAGTGCCAGTGCTGTTTGGCAAATTCCAGGGTATTTTATTAGGATCCCCATTAGCTGTTGCAAAAGCAGCAGCTACTCTTCCTGGGGTCCATACAGAACATCATTAGACAAGAACAGCTCAAGGACAGAACTACATACATTTTTTAAAAGGCACAAGTAGCCTACATATCAATGCATACAAACTATCTAGGTCAAATAGGGGAGAGGTGTTGCTTCATCTGTTTGCTGTTTATTTGAGCAATATGAGATGGGAGGAACATCCATGCAATAATGTCTCTATATAATAGTGTACGATTTTCTTGAATTTGTTTTGGATTTGGGGACTGTGAAAAGATCCCTGGTGACATGTCTGGTGGGATGAGTATGTGTGTCAGAGCTGTGTGTAAGTTGACTAGGCAAACAATTTGGGATTTTCCACACGTTCATGTTTGTTATCAAAAGAAGTGATGCAATCAGTCTCTCCTCAACTCTTAGCCAAGAGAGACTGGCATGCATAGTATTTATATCAGCCCTCTGATTACAATTAAGAGCAAAACGTGCCTCTCTGTTCTGGACCAGCTGCAGCTTAACTAGGTCTTTCCTTGCAGCACTGGACCACACGACTGGACAATAATCAAGAATAGACCAAACTATTGCTTTTTGGAGTGTGGGGTCAAAAAAGCAGAGCATCTCTTTATTACGACTAGACCTCTCCCCATCTTTACAACCATTGACCATGACAGTTTACAATCTAAGGTAACGGCAAGTAATTTAGTCTCCTCAACTTGTTCAGCAGCCACACCATTCATTACCAGATTCAACTGGAGGTCTAGAACTTAAGGAATGATTTGTACCAAATGCAATACTCTTAGACAGACTGCAACTCTTTGTTAAGTGTTTCAGTGACTTCATTATCTGTGGTTGCTGATGCGTATATGGTTGAATCATCAGTATACATGGACACACAGGCTTTGTTTAATGCCAGTGGCAGGTCATTGGTAAAAAATTGAAAAAAGTAGAGGTCCTAGAGTGAGGCCCTGTGGTACACCTGTGGTACACCACACTTTACATGTTTGACATTAGAGACGCTTCCATTAAAGAAAACCCTTTGAGTTCTTTAGATAGACAGCTCTGAGTTCACAATATTGCAGAGGATGAAAAGCCATAGCACCTAAGTTTTTTCAACAACAGGTTATGGTCAATAATATTAAAGGCTGCACTGAAATCTAACAGTACAGCTCCCACAATCTTCTTATCAATTTCTTTCAACCAATCATAAGTCATTTGTGTCAGTGCAGTACATATTGAGTGCCCTTCTCTATAAGCATGCTGAAAATCTGTTAATTTGTTTACAGAGAAATAGCATTGTATATGGTATTCGAAACCAATACTGTCATACTTAAACTCTGTGGAATGGTATTCGAAACCAATACTGTCATACTTAAACTCTGTGGAATGGTATTCGAAACCAATACTGTCATACTTAAACTCTGTGGAATGGTATTCGAAACCAATACTGTCATACTTAAACTCTATGGAATGGAATTCGAAACCAATAATGTCATACTTAAACTCTGTGGAATGGTATTTAAAACCAAGAGTGTCATACTGACCGCGCAGGTAGCTGTTATTGATGATAGTACGGCTCAGGACACGAGAAGAAGGCCTGGTAAGGTCTCTTTCCGGAGATTGAACCTTCTGGCCTGCATTTAGTCTACTGTCAGTCACTCACTCAGTCACTCACTCAGTCATTCGGTCACTCACTCAGTCACTCATTTCCACCGCACTATGTCCAACCTTACATTAGTTACTGCGGTAATTGGATAAGGACTAATAATAATCGCTAATGTGCTCTTTGAATCCTTTTCTGTAACAGTCTGCCTTCTACTTCGTATGGCATTAACAGTCTGCCGTTGTTTTAATATATACAGGTATTACAATACAGCCCATATAGCTTCAGTTGTTTTAATATATACAGTTATTACAATACAGCCCATATAGCTTCAGTTGTTTTAATATATACAGGTATTACAATACAGCCCATATAGCTTCAGTTGTTTTAATATATACAGTTATTACAATGCAGCCCAAATAGCTTCAGTTGTTTTAATATATACAGGTATTACAATACAGCCCATATAGCTTCAGTTGTTTTAATATATACAGTTATTACAATACAGCCCATATAGCTTCAGTTGTTTTAATATATACAGGTATTACAATACAGCCCATATAGCTTCAGTTGTTTTAATATATACAGTTATTACAATACAGCCCATATAGCTTCAGTTGTTTTAATATATACAGGTATTACAATACAGCCCATATAGCTTCAGTTGTTTTAATATATACGGGTATTACAATACAGCCCATATAGCTTCAGTTGTTTTAATATATACAGTTATTACAATACAGCCCATATAGCTTCAGTTGTTTTAATATATACAGGTATTACAATACAGCCCATATAGCTTCAGTTGTTTTAATATATACAGTTATTACAATACAGCCCATATAGCTTCAGTTGTTTTAATATATACAGTTATTACAATACAGCCCATATAGCTTCAGTTGTTTTAATATATACAGGTATTACAATACAGCCCATATAGCTTCAGTTGTTTTAATATATACGGGTATTACAATACAGCCCATATAGCTTCAGTTGTTTTAATATATACAGTTATTACAATACAGCCCATATAGCTTCAGTTGTTTTAATATATACAGGTATTACAATACAGCCCATATAGCTTCAGTTGTTTTAATATATACAGTTATTACAATACAGCCCATATAGCTTCAGTTGTTTTAATATATACAGGTATTACAATACAGCCCATATAGCTTCAGTTGTTTTAATATATACAGTTATTACAATGCAGCCCAAATAGCTTCAGTTGTTTTAATATATACAGGTATTACAATACAGCCCATATAGCTTCAGTTGTTTTAATATATACAGGTATTGCAATACAGCCCATATAGCTTCAGTTGTTTTAATATATACAGGTATTGCAATACAGCCCATATAGCTTCAGTTGTTTTAATATATACAGGTATTGCAATACAGCCCATATAGCTTCAGTTGTTTTAATATATACAGTTATTACAATGCAGCCCAAATAGCTTCAGTTGTTTTAATATATACAGGTATTACAATACAGCCCATATAGCTTCAGTTGTTTTAATATATACAGGTATTGCAATACAGCCCATATAGCTTCAGTTGTTTTAATATATACAGGTATTGCAATACAGCCCATATAGCTTCAGTTGTTTTAATATATACAGGTATTGCAATACAGCCCATATAGCTTCAGTTGTTTTAATATATACAGGTATTGCAATACAGCCCATATAGCTTCAGTTGTTTTAATATATACAGGTATTGCAAATACAGCCCATATAGCTTCAGTTGTTTTAATATATACAGGTATTGCAATACCACATAGTTTGATGACTGTGTTGTTCTGGGCTTGATGACTGTGTTGTTCTGGGCTTGATGACTGTGTTGTTCTGGGCTTGATGACTGTGTTGTTCTGGGCTTGATGACTGTGTTGTTCTGGGTTTGATGACTGTGTTGTTCTGGGCTTGATGACTGTGTTGTTATGGGCTTGATGACTGTATTGTTCTGGGCTTGATGACTGTGATGTTCTGGGCTTGATGACGGTGTTGTTCTGGGCTTGATGACTGTGTTGTTCTGGGCTTGATGACGTTGTTGTTCTGGGCTTGATGACTGTGTTGTTCTGGGCTTGATGACGGTGTTGTTCTGGGCTTGATGACTGTGTTGTTCTGGGCTTGATGACTGTATTGTTCTGGGCTTGATGACGGTGTTGTTCTGGGCTTGATGACTGTATTGTTCTGGGTTTAATGACCGTATTGTTCTGGGCTTGATGACTGTGTTGTTCTGGGCTTGATGACTGTATTGTTCTGGGCTTGATGACTGTATTGTTCTGGGCTTGATGACTGTGTTGTTCTGGGCTTGATGACTGTGTTGTTCTGGGTTTAATGACCGTATTGTTCTGGGCTTGATGACTGTGTTGTTCTGGGCTTGATGACTGTGTTGTTTTGGGTTTAATGACCGTATTGTTCTGGGCTTGATGACTGTGTTGTTCTGGGTTTAATGACCGTATTGTTCTGGGCTTGATGACTGTGTTGTTCTGGGCTTGATGACTGTATTGTTCTGGGCTTGATGACTGTATTGTTCTGGGCTTGATGACTGTGTTGTTCTGGGTTTAATGACCGTATTGTTCTGGGCTTGATGACTGTGTTGTTCTGGGTTTGATGACTGTGTTGTTCTGGGCTTGATGACTGTGTTGTTCTGGGTTTGATGACTCTACTGCTCTATAGGCTGGTTTGATGATTTCCTCTTCAGGAAAATGTACAGTAAGTTTGGTTATTATTGCAATGCATCACCCTCTGCTGGTGACTAGAATAATTGCGCTCTGTAAAGTCAGGAGGAAGCAGCATTGTATTCGCCCACACAGTAGAAAAGCTTGACTGAAAATGGTCAGCTCTGGAAAACTCTAGTGGCCGCACAACTAAGATGAGAATCTTAACTGTTAATGGCAAAATTCTGTTCATTTTTACGAGAATTATAATTTGATTTGAAGGTTGGGATGTGGCAATAAATGGTGGTTGAAGTATATTGAAACTGATGCCCAAATATTGATGTCCTGTAAATGTGCATATTGATACATTTGACATTTGATCCATTTATCATGTATAGCGTGTCCTTTTCAAGGAAGCATTGATAATGTCCTGTGCCCACAATCTGCATGTTTATCATGTATAGCGTGTCCTTTTCAAGGAAGCATTGATAATGTCCTGTGCCCACAATCTGCATGTTTACCGTAGTTATGAAGCGATTTAGAAAATATGAAAACTTTAATTTTCTTATGGACCATCCTGTACTGCTGCCTACTTTTTAACGAAATTAAAACCTGTGAATCCTTAAATGGTGAAACTGCCACGTCTGTTTCTGATGTTACAACAACAAAGAAGTTACTGCCAAATATGTTTTTCCCCCTCGGACATTATTGCATGAGCGATAGAACAGCAGCATATAGTACTACTGTTTATTATGCGGTGTGACGCTCCTCAGCTCGACAACAACAGTAACAACGGTGGCGCTGGTTCCCCCTCCGGCAGATTCCAGAGAGCACTGAAATACAGAAAGAAATAAGATATTTGCTACTGAAATGAGTCGCTTTCTATTTTCCTTGCACTTATGGCGGAAATTGTCACACCTAAATTGTCACCCCTAAATTGTCACACCTAAATTGTCACCCCTAAATTGTCACACCCAAATTGTCACCCCTAAATTGTCACCCCTAAATTGTCACACCTAAATTGTCACACCTAAATTGTCACACCTAAATTGTCACCCCTAAATTGTCACCCCTAAATTGTCACACCTAAATTGTCACCCCTAAATTGTCACCCCTAAATTGTCACCCCTAAATTGTCACCCCTAAATTGTCACACCTAAATTGTCACACCTAAATTGTCACACCTAAATTGTCACCCCTAAATTGTCACACCTAAATTGTCACCCCTAAATTGTCACACCTAAATTGTCACACCTAAATTGCACATTGTATCCCTGTCTGATACTGTAAACATACCTAACTTGTCAGATGATCCATGTGTCTCTCTACAAAATGTTAAAATAATCATTTAATTACATACATACAAAATCAAAAGGTTAATAATGAATTGAATAATATGTTTTTTGTTTAATACTCTGAATCTGGAATAGATTTTATAGTTTTTTTAGGATCCTGATTAGCTGTTGTGACTCTTCCTGGGGTCCACACAAAAACATGAAACATGACTTAGTACAGAACATTAACAGACAAGAACAGAATTACATCCATTTAAAAGTGGCACACGTAGCCTGCTTGGGGAGAGGCGTTGTGCCGCGAGGCGTTGTGCCGCGAGGCGTTGTGCCGCGAGGCGTTGTGCCGCGAGGCGTTGTGCCGTGAGGTGTTGTGCCGCGAGGCGTTGTGCCGCGAGGCGTTGTGCTGCGAGGTGTTGTGCTGCGAGGCGTTGTGCTGCGAGGCGCGAGGTGCCGCGAGGCGTTGTGCCGCGAGGCGTTGTGCCGCGAGGTGCCGCGAGGCGCTGTCAGCCGCGAGGCGTTGTGCCGCGAGGCGTTGTGCCGCGAGGCGTTGTGGCAGCCGCGAGGTTGTGCCGCGAGGCGTTGTGCCGCGAGGCGTTGTGCGCGAGGTGAGGCAATGTGCCGCGAGGAGGCAATGTGCGAGGCGCGAGGCAATGTGCCGCGAGGCAATGTGCCGCGAGGCGTTGTGCCGCGAGGCGTTGTGCCGCGAGGCGTTGTGCCGCGAGGCGTTGTGCCGCGAGGCGTTGTGCCGCGAGGCGTTGTGCCGTGAGGTGTTGTGCCGCGAGGCGTTGTGCCGCGAGGCGTTGTGCTGCGAGGTGTTGCTTTATCTGTTTTTATAAAACCAGGTTTGCTGTTTATTTGAGCAATATGAGATGGAAGGGAGTTCCATGCAATATTGTCTCTATATAATACCGTATGTTTTCTTGAAATTGTTCTGGATTTGGGGACTGTGAAAAGACCCCTGGTGGCATGTCTGGTGGGGTAAGTGTGTGTGTCAGAGCTGTGTGTAAGTTGACCATGCAAACAATTTGGGATTTTCAACACATTAATATTTCTTATAAATAAAAAAAAAGTGATGCAGTCAGTCTCTCTTCTTAGCCAAGAGAGGATCCTCCCGGACACCCTAGACCCCCTCCAATTCGCATACCGCCCCAAGAGATCCACAGATGACGCAATCTCAATCACACTCCATACCGCCCTTTTTCACCTGGACAAAAGGAACACCTACGTGAGAATGCTGTTCATTGACCACAAAGCTCATCACTAAGCTAAGGACTCTGGGATTAAACACCTCCCTCTGCAACTGGATCCTGGACTTCCTGACAGGCCGCTCCCAGGTGGTAAGAGTAGGCAACAACACGTCTGCCACGCTGATCCTTAACACTGGGGCCCCTCAGGGGTGTGTACTTAGTCCCCTCCTGTATTCCCTGTTCACCTGGTTTGATCCCTCACCTCAATCAGTGCCTCTCTCCCTGCTGCTGCCTAATACCTCAGTGGCTCTACACTCTTAACTTTACTCTCCCACCTTGTCTCAGTCCACATCCACAATCCACACTTAACACTGGGGCCCCTCAGGGGTGTGTCTCAGTCCACATCTTCAAAGTGATGTCCACCTGTTTGTTTTTTTCAGGATGTCTCATCGCTGTGTAGAGGCTGAGAACAAAGGTGTACAGTTTGTTGTAAGATGCCAAAGTGACCTGTGGAAGCATCAGACACAACCAGGTTCAATGTGTGAGACCCACATGGCTCCAATAGAGCTCTTGGATTCATTTCCAGGAGTCTGGCTTGGACATCTTGGACATTTTTATTGCCTTTCCCGTTGGCCCCTTTATCATAAGACTGTCCTCTGCAGTCCTCAAAATTTGAGAAGGGGGATGAATACATATACACTCACCGCTTTACGGGGGAGGGGGGTTTGTAGAATTTTTGGGATAATTTCTTTTTTTTTTTAAACAATTTTGACTATTTTGTGTATGTCCGTTACATCCCAATGAAAATACAGTTCAATTACAGGTTGTGTAATGCAACGAAAAAGGAAAAATGCCAAGGGGATGAATGCTTTTGCAAGGCACTGTGTACACCCTGTAATAATACAAATCGTTGTTACTTACAATATGGAAACTTAAAAACTTTGCAAATTATTTATTTACACACACGTGTGTGTACACACACACACACACACACACACACACACACACCTGAAGAATCCTGCTGTGGAGAAGCGGAAGCAAATGGGTCTTCATCCTCATCCTCAGACAACATTTGTGAAGAGGCCTGTGTGGTTGAGGAGGTGGATGGCTCCTCATCCTCAGGCTCAGACAACATTTGTGAAGAGGCCTGTGTGGTTGAGGAGGTGGATGGCTCCTCATCCTCAGGCTCAGACAACATTTGTGAAGAGGCCTGTGTGGTTGAGGAGGTGGATGACTCCTCATCCTGAGGCTCCGAGATGATTTGTGAAGAGGCCTGTGTGGTTGAGGAGGTGGATGGCTCCTCATCTTGAGGCTCCGAGATGATTTGAGAAGAGGCCTGTGTGGTTGAGGAGGTGGATGGCTCCTCATCCTCAGGCTCAGACAACATTTGTGAAGAGGCCTGTGTGGTTGAGGAGGTGGATGGCTCCTCATCCTCAGGCTCAGACAACATTTGTGAAGAGGCCTGTGTGGTTGAGGAGGTGGATGGCTCCTCATCCTCAGGCTCAGACAACATTTGTGAAGAGGCCTGTGTGGTTGAGGAGGTAGATGGCTCCTTATCCTAGCCAGTTTAATTTAAATGTTTAATTTGACCTTTATTTTACTAGGCAAGTCAGTTAAGAACAAATTCTTATTTTCAATGACGGCCTAGGAACAGTGGGTTAACTGCCTGTTCAGGGCTAGAACGACAGATTTGTACCAAATCTTGTCAGCTCGGGGTTTGAACTTGCAACCTTCCGGTTACTAGTCCAACGCTCTAACCACTAGGCTACCCTGCCGCCCTTATCCTAGCCAGTACCAGAGGGCACTCCATAATATTTCAGAAGTGCCCCCTGAATGTGCATTGAAATACAGTATATGAGTCTGACACCCTAAATACATTTATTGTACACATAAATATAGATGTCATTATGAAAAATGTATTAAACTGTCAGAATAGGAACCAAATGAACCATACAACCTCCTTGACTAATTATACACGTAAGATGGCGTGGACATTTTCTTATCCATTTGTGTTGATTTGGCACTCGAGCATCAATACATTACCCATCCCCCAACACTGTCCTTCAGCTCAAGAGTGGCGCACGCCAGAGTAGTGGGTTCAATCCCCGGGACCACCCAACGTAGAATGTATGCACACATGACTGTAAGTCGCTTTGGATAAAAGCGACTAAATGGCATATATTATTATTTATTATTATTTATTATTATTAAGAGTCAAGACTACATTACCCATCCCCCAACACTGTCAACCAAGAGTCAAGACTACATTACCCATCCCCCAACACTGTCAACCAAGAGTCAAGACTACATTACCCATCCCCCAACACTGTCAACCAAGAGGCAAGACTACATTACCCATCCCCCAACACTGTCAACCAAGAGTCAAGACTACATTACCCATCCCCCAACACTGTCAACCAAGAGTCAAGACTACATTACCCATCCCCCAACACTGTCAACCAAGAGTCAAGACTACATTACCCATCCCCCAACACTGTCAACCAAGAGTCAAGACTACATTACCCATCCCCCAACACTGTCAACCAAGAGTCAAGACTACATTACCCATCCCCCAACACTGTCAACCAAGAGTCAAGACTACATTACCCATCCCCCAACACTGTCAACCAAGAGGCAAGACTACATTACCCATCCCCCAACAGTGTCAACCAAGAGTCAAGACTACATTACCCATCCTCCCAACACTGTCAACCAAGAGTCAAGACTACATTACCCATCCCCCAACACTGTCAACCAAGAGGCAAGACTACATTACCCATCCCCCAACAGTGTCAACCAAGAGTCAAGACTACATTACCCATCCTCCCAACACTGTCAACCAAGAGTCAAGACTACATTACCCATCCCCCAACACTGTCAACCAAGAGTCAAGACTACATTACCCATCCCCCAACACTGTCAACTAAGAGTCAAGACTACATTACCCATCCCCAACACTGTCAACCAAGAGTCAAGACTACACCAGTTCACCTTGGTGGTGTGCAGACTGGTTTTATATTATTCTTAACGATTTCGCACAAACCAGAAAAAAAAATGCAACAATATGTCTGTCAGAACTATATATTCACAGTATTATGACTGAATTGGGGTTTATTTGGAAGCATTTCGTAGAGCAGGGCTGCCCGACTGTCTTCCTGGAGATCTACTGTCCTGTGCGTTTTCAGTCCAACCCTCTTCCTGGAGATCTACTGTCCTGTGCGTTTTCAGTCCAACCCTCTTCCTGGAGATCTACTGTCCTGTGCGTTTTCAGTCCAACCCTCTTCCTGGAGATCTACTGTCCTGTGCGTTTTCAGTCCAACCCTCTTCCTGGAGATCTACTGTCCTGTGCGTTTTCCAGATCTACTGTCCCGTTTTCAGTCCAACCCTCTTCCTGGAGATCAGTCCAACCCTTATTTAACACACCTGATTCTACTAATTAGCTGTTCAACAAGACCTTAACGAGCTGAATCAGATACAGTAATTAGGGTTTGACTGAACCTACAGGACAGTAGATCTCCAGGAAGAGGGTTGGACTGAACCTACAGGACAGTAGATCTCCAGGAAGAGGTTTGGGCAGCCCTGTCGTAGTGTGACTGATTTTACTAACTGCATTAGAACTGTACAAAGTTAGAGGCACGCTATTTGATAGATCCCCCCCTACCTCGGGATTCCAGTGGGGAGACCTGAGGTCAACCTACCCCCACCCCCCTACCTCGGGCTTCCAGTGGGGAGACCTGAGGTCAACCTACCCCCGCCCTCCTACCTTAGGCTTCCAGAGGGGAGACCTGAGGTCAACCTACCCCCGTCCCCCTACCTCGGGCTTCCAGTGGGGAGACCTGAGGTCAACCTACCCCGCCATGTCGCTGATACCTAAATCTACCACTGCACATAGAAAGCTCTGTGGTTGCAATTTGAGAATGAAATGTAAAAAGAAGGGGTAATTTGATCAGGATTAGGCCAGTGTGGAATTGCAATCCCGAAGAGGACTAGCTGGGCCTTCAATCTGTCACAATACTGGAGTCATATAAACTCTGGACCAACAAAAAAAAGTGATCTCATCAAATGTTAATTATGTGCAAAATGTGTCTATGGCTCAAGACTGCTTACTTACTTACTTACTTAGGCTTACTGCGTAAACATATCACACTCAGACTGCAGTCAAATAGTTGAGGGTTCATGGTTTGAGAGATGTTTTGTCTTGGGCCTCATTCAGGAACAAATCTTAATGTTGTCTCATCATACAGGTGTTTGTCCATGTTGTCCCAGGGACTTCATGTAGGCATACGGTGTCCCAGTAGGGACCATATTCAGGAATACCCCTTTTGCCCTCAGAACAGCCTCAATTCGTCAGGGCATGGACTGACTTTACAAGGTGTCCAAAGCGTTCCACAGGGATGCTGGCCCATGTTGAGTCCAATGCTTCCCACAGTTGTGTCAAGTTGTCTGGATGTCCTTTGGGTGGTGGACCATTCTTGATACACACAGGAAACTGTTGAGTGTGAAAAAAACAGCAGCGTTTCAGTTCTTGACTCAAACCGGTGCACCTGGCTACTACCATAACCCAATTAAAGACATTTTGTCTTGTCCATTCACCCTCTGAATGGCACACATACACAATCCATGTCTCAAATGTCTCAAGGCGGGGCCTCCCGGGTGGCGCAGTGGTTAAGGGCGCTGTGCCACCTCCCGGTCACAACCATCCGCGACCGGGAGGTCCGTGGGATGACGCACAATTGGCCTAGCGTCGTCCAGGTTAGGGAGCTTGGCCGGTAGGGATATCCTTGTCTCATCGCGCACCAGCGACTCCTGTGGCAGGCCGGGCGCAGTGCACGCTAACGAAGGTTGCCAAGTACACAGTGTTTCCTCCGACACATTGGTGCGGCTGGCTTCCGGGTTGGATGCGCGCTGTGTTAAGAAGCAGTGCGGCTGGGTTCCGGGTTGGATGCGCGCTGTGTTAAGAAGCAGTGCGGCTGGCTTCCGGGTTGGATGCGCGCTGTGTTAAGAAGCAGTGCGGCTTGTTTGGGTTGTGTATCGGAGGACTTTCAACCTTCGTCTCTCCCGTACGGGAGTTGTAGCGACGAGACAAGATAGTAGCTACTAAAACTTCATTTTAAGGGGTAAAATTAAAATCAAATAAAATGTCTCAAGGCTTAAAAATCCTTCTTTAACATGGCTCATCTGCACCAATTGATGTGGATTTAACAAGTGACATCAATAAGGGATCATAGCTGCTGTGACCATGTTTAGTTGAGTTAGGAGTTTGTAGGCGCTCGGAAGGAGACGGAGGACGCTTGGAGAAGTCAGAGATGGCCAGACTTGTAAAGTGGGCTAAGGAACAGAAGTTGGGCTTTGGAGAAACACTATCAGTGTGTGCTGTGCAAGCAATGCAGCGGATGAAGGCGTGGCACTGGTGAACAGATAGATGTGGTTATGGACAACGAGAAAGAAGATGATCCGAGTGTAGTGGGAAGATGTGTTTTGAGGAAGAATGACATGATAAAGAAGAACCTGGGCGAGTGACATTTTTTGGAGAACGTGGACCCTTGCCTTTTAACCGATCCATGTGGTTTCAGGCTGGGTGAGAAAGGAGTTGGGTGTAGTTGAATCAGTGAAGGTAACCTCGGTAACCTGTAGTGGACTTCTGTTATTTGTTTTTGTTACTTCTGACCAGAGTGAGAAGACGCTTCGTGTCACACAACTTGAGTCAAGATCTGTTTCTTGCTTTGCTCTTAGGAACAGTGAGTCAGTGAAAGGAGGGGTTTCTGGGGTAGTGTTACGTGTGGTGGCGGAGCAATTGAAATTCCTGGTGTTTGTGAAGCCCGCTGTCAGTCCTTTAGAGTTTTGAGTCAGACTCTCTATCAGACAAAGTCATATTAGGATATATCAGTTATCCCTCACTAACTTAAGCATCAGATGTACATAGCCCATCTGTAAATAGCCCACCCAACTACCTTTAGGTTTTTTTTTGTTGCTCCTCTGCACCCCAGTATCTCTACTTACTATCTATCACGTCAGTGTTTAATTGCTCAATTGTAATTATTTCGCCACTATGGCCTATTTATTATTATTATTTTTTTTCATTTGACCTTTATTTATTTAACTAGGCAAGTCAGTTAAGAACAAATTCTTATTTTCAATGACGGCCTAGGAACAGTGGGTTAACTGCCTGTTCAGGGTAGAACGACAGATTTGTACCGTGTCAGCTCGGGGGGTTTGAACTTGCAACCTTCCGGTTACTAGTCCAACGCTCTAACCACTAGGCTACCCTACCGCCCCCTCCCTTATCTTAACTCATTTGCACTCACTGTATATAGATTTTTCTACTGTATTATTGACTGTATGTTTGTTTTACTCCATGTGTAACTCTGTGTTGTTGTATGTGTCGAACTGCTTTGCTTTATCTTGGCCAGGTCACAGTTGTAAATGAGAACTTGTTCTCAACTGGCCTACCTGGTTAAATAAAGGTGAAATATATATATATATTTTTTTAAATCCTGATTTTGAGCCGAATCCACTGCGCTGTTTCAGGTGCCACGTTCATGGTCATGTTGCAGCAGGGTGTAGGTTCATGGTCATGTTGCAGCAGGGTGTAGGTTCATGGTCATGTTGCAGCAGGGTGTAGGTTCATGGTCATGTTGCAGCAGGGTGTAGGTTCATGGTCATGTTGCAGCAGGGTGTAGGTTCATGGTCATGTAGCAGCAGGGTGTAGGTTCATGGTCATGTTGCAGCAGGGTGTAGGTTCATGGTCATGTTGCAGCAGGGTGTAGGTTCATGGTCATGTTGCAGCAGGGTGTAGGTTCATGGTCATGTTGCAGCAGGGTGTAGGTTCATGGTCATGTAGCAGCAGGGTGTAGGTTCATGGTCATGTAGCAGCAGGGTGTAGGTTCATGGTCATGTAGCAGCAGGGTGTAGGTTCATGGTCATGTTGCAGCATGGTGTAGGTTCATGGTCATGTTGCAGCAGGGTGTAGGTTCATGGTCATGTTGCAGCAGGGTGTAGGTTCATGGTCATGTTGCAGCAGGGTGTAGGTTCATGGTCATGTTGCAGCAGGGTGTAGGTTCATGGTCATGTTGCAGCAGGGTGTAGGTTCATGGTCATGTTGCAGCAGGGTGTAGGTTCATGGTCATGTTGCAGCAGGGTGTAGGTTCATGGTCATGTTGCAGCAGGGTGTAGGTTCATGGTCATGTTGCAGCAGGGTGTAGGTTCATGGTCATGTTGCAGCAGGGTGTAGGTTCATGGTCATGTTGCAGCAGGGTGTAAGTTCATGGTCATGTTGCAGCAGGGTGTAGGTTCATGGTCATGTAGCAGCAGGGTGTAGGAGGGAAATTCCAAGATGTGGGAAGTGTGCGGAGGGCAATGGGACAGAGGATTGTGTTGTTTCAGTGGATGAAGTTGTGTGTGTCAATTGTCGGGGTGCTCATGTTGCTGGGGATCAGAAGTGGTCCTTCTGTAGCTCAGTTGGTAGAGCATGGTGCTTGTAACGCCAGGGTAGTGGGTTTGATTCCCGGGACCACCCATACGTAGAATGTATGCACACATGACTGTAAGTCACTTTGGATAAAAGCGTCTGCTAAATGGCATATATATTATATATATAAGTGTCCGGTTCAAGAAAGGCAGATTGTGGCCATAGTCAGAGTAGTGCAGTATGCTGAGGCAGTGAAGAAAGTGAAGGAGGATGGGTCAAGGGTGAGGGGATCCTGAGAGGATTTGTGCCAGCACAGAGGGATAGGGTAATGAGTGAGTTATGCTTCAGTAAGGTTGGCTTCTTAGCATTCATAGCAATAGTTATCAACTGTACCACAAAAACTGGAAAGTAGGTAAATCACAGAGAATAGATGTTGTGGTGGCAGCTGCAGGGAAGTATTTGGGTGTATACCAGATTTGACTCCAGAAGAGTGACAGGGTGTGCTGAGAGGTGGCATCCCGTAGGCTATTAGCATGGGCAGGCACAGATCGGTGGAATGAGGTGGTGGGTTTTAATTGAGTGTAGGGTTGAAACTGCAGAGAAGTACCTGGGTGTATGAGATTTTACTGCAGCAGAGTTAATAGGGTGGGGATTTTTATGAAATAGTGGTATATAGGTGTAGGCCTAGTGGCTGGTGAAATTAATTATTTTAGGAACAGGAATAATGAAGAGAATTCAGGTATGCCCCCATATCTGTTGCGCCAGGCCAGGGCCATACCTGTAGGTTGACCTAGGAACATCATACCTGAAAGTGTTCAAAACTGTCGTCAGCCAAATGGGAATCTGTCCCCTGTTATTGACATCTACTTTTCTCCTCCCCTGTCTTTACCTGTGGGACGCGCCAACAAGCTCAACTCAAGTACCACATCCACTGCTCTCGTCATCGCTCACCGCCATATTGGATGAACTACCAGTGGACGGCGGGGTGGGGTGGGGGGGAGAGTGGAGGCTGAGGGAAACACTGAAATATTGCTTATATGTCGCTAAATTGGTTGTGGTATAGTTGTCATTTCCCAGATATAAAAAATAAATAAAAATAATAATAATTTTAAAAAAATAATAATAATTGGGAGTCCGTAGCTGTATGTATCGGAGGGGGGAAATTTAAAGTGGTTTTCAAAAATCACGGCAGGGTAGTGAGAGACCGAGTCGAGCCGGGTGTTTTTTTCCCCCTTCCCCTCCGTTGCTTGTTGGAACTTGTAGACATGACTTCCCTGATACAGCGGAGCTCGGGCCTAGTGCAGAGACGGACCGAGGCCTCTCGTACGGCTGCCGCCGACAAGGACCGAGGGTCCGGGGATGACGACTTCGAGCCCCGCCGCCGCTGCAGCGGGGAAGAACAAGAGGAACCGGACAAAGGAGACTCCAAAGAAACTCGACTCACCTTGATGGAAGAAGTACTACTCTTGGGATTAAAGGACCGCGAGGTATAATTGTGTATTTATTTTGTAACTAAAACTATATTTAGCTGGTTAGGTAACGTTAATTCAAAGACGTCAAAATAACATGTACTAATAGGCGATAGCTAACGTCAACTCGATAGATTTGGTCAATATAATTATTGCTAGTTAACTGTGCCGTTAACTAGTATTAACGATGTACCTAATTTAGTTATGTTTATATTGACTTGCTGGCTACATTGACAAGGGTTTTAGATAGGTAGTTTAGCGCCAAAAAGAGACTTTGATGATCAAGGTTTTGTAAGCATAAGGAACTTTCATAATATCAGCGATAATAAAATATATTTAAAAAAAAAATGAATAAAACCTAGATGTTAACTTGATACCTTTTTAAAGATACACACGGCGAGGCATGGTTTCATTTCACCACGCCCCCGTGTAAAGTACAGCTAATCGGGTACTCTCATTGTAATCACCCTTGTTTTTTGGCGGTATCCTAAGCAGACTATTGTTTCTATGAACGTTTTCAATAGTCCCAAGTGTCATTATAAAAACTTATTTGCATGGTAGTTAATTCTGCCACTCGGGAAGTTGTTACTCGACCTGCTGACATTGACAGTGAAAATAGTAAAGCTGTCGCAGCAGATCTACGTCACGGTTTGTTTACCCCCCAAAATATTTTTTGTTTGTTTTGCCAGTAAACTGAAGTTAGTTAGCTGGCTGGCTGGCGAGAGAAGTTAATATCGTTATTTTTCGCCATTCTTAGATATGTCTCGTTATTACTTTCAGTCTTTTCGCTAACCTTGAACCTTATAGGTATTTAGAAAAGTTTATTTGTTGTTGACTTGCCCTCCTGTCTGTCTGTCTGTCTGTCTGTCTGTCTGTCTGTCTGTCTGTCTGTCTGTCTGTCCTCTGTCTGTCTGTCTGAGGTTCTGTCTAACTGGGGTCTTGGGCAGTTGATGAGGTTCTTCTAACTGGGTCCCTTGGCTGGTAAAAGAGGTTCTTCTAACTGGGGTCTTGGGCAGTTGATGAGGTTCTTCTAACTGGGTCCTTTGGCTGGTGATGAGGTTCTTCTAACTGGGTCCTTTGGCTGGTGATGAGGTTCTTCTAACTGGGTCCTTTGGCTGTTGATGAGGTTCTTCTAACTGGGGTCTTGGGCAGTTGATGAGGTTCTTCTAACTGGGTCCTTTGGCTGGTGATGAGGTTCTTCTAACTGGGTCCTTTGGCTGGTGATGAGGTTCTTCTAACTGGGTCCTTTGGCTGTTGATGAGGTTCTTCTAACTGGGTCCTTTGGCTGTTGATGAGGTTCTTCTAACTGGGTCCTTTGGCTGGTGATGAGGTTCTTCTAACTGGGTCCTTTGGCTGGTGATGAGGTTCTTCTAACTGGGTCCTTTGGCTGTTGATGAGGTTCTTCTAACTGGGTCCTTTGGCTGGTGATGAGGTTCTTCTAACTGGGTCCTTTGGCTGTTGATGAGGTTCTTCTTAGGGCTGGCTCTGACTACATGTGTGGGTATGGATATGCAGACCTGTGAGCCCCCATCAAAGTTGCCAAACTTGCTCTAATTTGAATGCTTGTTCTGGTCTCCTGTTGTCATTGTTTTAGTCAGGATATGTTTCTCATTATTTCCAAGTTTCCATGGCTTCTAAAGTCCGGATTTAAGAAATACTTTCAGTGGAGATTCTCCATTGAGCATATATTTTATATATTTTAGTTCTGGACGAGGCTTAATTTGTGTCCTGGAAATGCTTCAGGCTTGATGCTCTGGGTATGAGATTCACTGGAGCAAATGCATTTCCATCTGAATATAATAAATCACAGAGTGTGGCAGAAAGGAGTGACATCTCTCGCTGTAACTAGCTGAGGCGGCTCTGCTGTGAAAGAGAAGTGTCGTGATGCATATTTCAAAGTTACACCCCCCTCCCAATGCTGCGCTGAAGTCCGTCTTATACTAGGAAACATGTCTTATTCAGCAACTATCATATGATTGTGTCTCTGACTGTAGCTGAGCCCACACGCTGCAGTAGAGCACAGTAAAGATCTGAACCAGAGGCTCAATGCATTGACAGGTGACAGGTGACAGTCCATTAGTCCATCAGCTTTGGATGCATCTCGCCAGTGGAGTACGTGGTGTGTTGAGTTGAAGACATCCCACTTGTCTTAACAGGCAGCATGAGATGGACACATCCCACTAGTCTAACAGGCAGCATGAGATGAACACATCCCACTTGTCTTAACAGGCAGCATGAGATGGACACATCCCACTAGTCTAACAGGCAGCATGAGATGAACACATCCCACTAGTCTTAACAGGCAGCATGAGATGGACACATCCCACTTGTCTTAACAGGCAGCATGAGATGGACACATCCCACTATCTAACATGAGATGAACACATCCCAGTCTAACAGGCAGCATGAGATGGACACATCCCACTAGTCTAACAGGCAGCATGAGATGAACACATCCCACTTGTCTTAACAGGCAGCATGAGATGGACACATCCCACTAGTCTAACAGGCAGCATGAGATGAACACATCCCACTAGTCTTAACAGGCAGCATGAGATGGACACATCCCACTAGTCTAACATGAGATGGCAGCATGAGATGGACACATCCCACTAGTCCAGCATCCCACTAGTCTAACATGAGATGGACACATCCCACTAGCATGAGATGGACACATCCCACTAGTCTAACAGAACACATCCCACAGTCTAACATGAGATGAACACATCCCACTTGTCTTAACAGGCAGCATGAGATGGACACATCCCACTTGTCTTAACAGGCAGCATGAGATGGACACATCCCACTAGTCTAACATGAGATGGACACATCCCACTAGTCATGAGATAACATGAGATGGACACATCCCACTAGTCTAACAGGCAGCATGAGATGGACACATCCCACTAGTCTAACATGAGATGGACACATCCCACTAGTCTAACATGAGATGGACACATCCCACTAGTCTAACATGAGATGGACACATCCCACTAGTCTAACATGAGATGGACACATCCCACTAGTCTAACATGAGATGGACACATCCCACTAGTCTAACATGAGATGGACACATCCCACTAGTCTAACATGAGATGGACACATCCCACTAGTCTAACATGAGATGGACACATCCCACTAGTCTAACATGAGATGGACACATCCCACTAGTCTAACATGAGATGGACACATCCCACTAGTCTAACATGAGATGGACACATCCCACTAGTCTAACATGAGATGGACACATCCCACTAGTCTAACATGAGATGGACACATCCCACTACACATGGACCCACTAGTCTAACATGAGATGGACACATCCCACTAGTCTAACATGAGATGGACACATCCCACTAGTCTAACATGAGATGGACACATCCCACTAGTCTAACATGAGATGGACACATCCCACTAGTCTAACATGAGATGGACACATCCCACTAGTCTAACATGAGATGGACACATCCCACTAGTCTAACATGAGATGGACACATCCCACTAGTCTAACATGAGATGGACACATCCCACTAGTCTAACATGAGATGGACACATCCCACTAGTCTAACATGAGATGAACACATCCCACTAGTCTAACATGAGATGGACACATCCCACTAGTCTAACAGGCAGTCTAACATGAGATGGACACATCCCACTAGTCTAACAGGCAGCATGAGATGGACACATCCCACTAGTCTAACATGAGATGGACACATCCCACTAGTCTAACATGAGATGGACACATCCCACTAGTCTAACATGAGATGGACACATCCCACTAGTCTAACATGAGATGGACACATCCCACTAGTCTAACAGGCAGCATGAGATGGACACATCCCACTAGTCTAACATGAGAGATGAACACATCCCACTAGTCTAACATGAGATGGACACATCCCACTAGTCTAACATGAGATGGACACATCCCACTAGTCTAACATGAGATGGACACATCCCACTAGTCTAACAGGCAGTCTAACATGAGATGGACACATCCCACTAGATGAGAACACATCCCACTAGTCTAACATGAGATGGACACATCCCACTAGTCTAACATGAGATGGACACATCCCACTAGTCTAACATGAGATGGACACATCCCACTAGTCTAACATGAGATGGACACATCCCACTAGTCTAACATGAGATGGACACATCCCACTAGTCTAACATGAGAGATGAGGACACATCCCACTAGTCTAACATGAGATGGACACATCCCACTAGTCTAACATGAGATGGACACATCCCACTAGTCTAACATGAGATGGACACATCCCACTAGTCTAACATGAGATGGACACATCCCACTAGTCTAACATGAGATGGACACATCCCACTAGTCTAACATGAGATGGACACATCCCACTAGTCTAACATGAGATGGACACATCCCACTAGTCTAACATGAGATGAGATGAACACATCCCACTAGTCTAACATGAGATGGACACATCCCACTAGTCTAACATGAGATGGACACATCCCACTAGTCTAACATGAGATGGACACATCCCACTAGTCTAACATGAGATGGACACATCCCACTAGTCTAACATGAGATGGACACATCCCACTAGTCTAACATGAGATGGACACATCCCACTAGTCTAACATGAGATGGACACATCCCACTAGTCTAACATGAGATGGACACATCCCACTAGTCTAACATGAGATGGACACATCCCACTAGTCTAACATGAGATGGACACATCCCACTAGTCTAACATGAGATGGACACATCCCACTAGTCTAACATGAGATGGACACATCCCACTAGTCTAACATGAGATGAACACATCCCACTAGTCTAACATGAGAGATGATCCCACAGTCTAACATGAGATCCCACTAGTCTAACATGAGATGGACACATCCCACTAGTCTAACAGGCAGCATGAGATGGACACATCCCACTAGTCTAACATGAGATGAACACATCCCACTAGTCTAACATGAGATGGACACATCCCACTAGTCTAACATGAGATGGACACATGAGATGGACACATCCCACTAGTCTAACATGAGATGGACACATCCCACTAGTCTAACATGAGATGAACACATCCCACTAGTCTAACATGAGCATGAGATGGACACATCCCACTAGTCTAACATGAGATGGACACATCCCACTAGTCTAACATGAGATGGACACATCCCACTAGTCTAACATGAGATGGACACATCCCACTAGTCTAACATGAGATGGACACATCCCACTAGTCTAACATGAGATGGACACATCCCACTAGTCTAACATGAGATGGACACATCCCACTAGTCTAACAGGCAGCTAACATGAGATGGACACATCCCACTAGTCTAACATGAGATGGACACATCCCACTAGTCTAACAGGCAGCATGAGATGGACACATCCCACTAGTCTAACATGAGATGGACACATCCCACTAGTCTAACATGAGATGGACACATCCCACTAGTCTAACATGAGATGAACACATCCCACTAGTCTAACATGAGATGGACACATCCCACTAGTCTAACATGAGATGGACACATCCCACTAGTCTAACATGAGATGGACACATCCCACTAGTCTAACATGAGAGGCAACATGAGATGGACACATCCACTAGTCACATGAGATGGACACACAGGCAACATGAGATGGACACATCCCACTAGTCTAACAGGCAGCATGAGATGAACACATCCCACTAGTCTAACATGAGATGGACACATCCCACTAGTCTAACATGAGATGGACACATCCCACCCTAACATGAGATACACATCCCACTAGTAACATGAGATGGACACATCCCACTAGTCTAACATGAGATGGACACA
This sequence comes from Oncorhynchus keta, assembly GCF_023373465.1. NCBI lineage: Eukaryota > Metazoa > Chordata > Actinopteri > Salmoniformes > Salmonidae > Oncorhynchus > Oncorhynchus keta. The sequence goes on along the minus strand of NC_068445.1, from coordinate 46,888,208 downwards.
TCCCACTAGTCTAACAGGCAGTCTAACATGAGATGGACACATCCCACTAGTCTAACATGAGATGAACACATCCCACTAGTCTAACATGAGATGAACACATCCCACTAGTCTAACATGAGATGAGATGAGATGGACACATCCCACTAGTCTAACATGAGATGGACACATCCCACTAGTCTAACATGAGATGGACACATCCCACTAGTCTAACATGAGATGGACACATCCCACTAGTCTAACATGAGATGGACACATCCCACTAGTCTAACATGAGATGGACACATCCCACTAGTCTAACATGAGATGGACACATCCCACTAGTCTAACATGAGATGGACACATCCCACTAGTCTAACAGGCAGCATGAGATGAACACATCCCACTAGTCTAACATGAGATGGACACATCCCACTAGTCTAACATGAGATGAAGTCTAACATGAGATGGACACATCCCACTAGTCTAACATGAGATGGACACATCCCACTAGTCTAACATGAGATGGACACATCCCACTAGTCTAACATGAGATGGACACATCCCACTAGTCTAACATGAGATGGACACATCCCACTAGTCTAACATGAGATGGACACATCCCACTAGTCTAACATGAGATGGACACATCCCACTAGTCTAACATGAGATGGACACATCCCACTATCTAACATGAGATCACTAGTCTAACATGAGATGGACACATCCCACTAGTCTAACATGAGATGGACACATCCCACTAGTCTAACATGAGATGGACACATCCCACTAGTCTAACATGAGATGGACACATCCCACTAGTCTAACATGAGATGGACACATCCCACTAGTCTAACATGAGATGGACACATCCATGAGATGGACACTAGTCTAACATGAGATGGACACATCCCACTAGTCTAACATGAGATGGACACATCCCACTAGTCTAACATGAGATGATGGACACATCCCACTAGTCTAACAGGCAGCATGAGATGGACACATCCCACTAGTCTAACATGAGATGAACACATCCCACTAGTCTAACATGAGATGGACACATCCCACTAGTCTAACATGAGATGGACACATCCCACTAGTCTAACATGAGATGGACACATCCCACTAGTCTAACAGGCAGCATGGATGGACACATCCCACTAGTCTAACATAACATGAGATGACACATCCCACTAGTCTAACATGAGATGGACACATCCCACTAGTCTAACATGAGATGGACACATCCCACTAGTCTAACATGAGATGGACACACATAGTCTAACATGAGATGGACACATCCCACTAGTCTAACATGAGATGGACACATCCCACTAGTCTAACATGAGATGGACACATCCCACTAGTCTAACATGAGATGGACACATCCCACTAGTCTAACATGAGATGGACACATCCCACTAGTCTAACATGAGATGGACACATCCCACTAGTCTAACATGAGATGGACACATCCCACTAGTCTAACATGAGATGGACACATCCCACTAGTCTAACATGAGATGGACACATCCCACTAGTCTAACATGAGATGGACACATCCCACTAACAGTCTAACATGAGATGGACACATCCCACTAGTCTAACATGAGATGGACACATCCCACTAGTCTAACATGAGATGGACACATCCCACTAGTCTAACATGAGATGGACACATCCCACTAGTCTAACATGAGATGGACACATCCCACTAGTCTAACATGAGATGGACTAACATGGACACATCCCACTAGTCTAACATGAGATGGACACATCCCACTAGATCTAGTCTAACATGAGATGGACACATCCCACTAGTCTAACATGAGATGGACACATCCCACTAGTCTAACATGAGATGGACACATCCCACTAGTCTAACATGAGATGGACACATCCCACTAGTCTAACATGAGATGGACACATCCCACTAGTCTAACATGAGATGGACACATCCCACTAGTCTAACATGAGATGAACACATCCCACTAGTCTAACATGAGATGGACACATCCCACTAGTCTAACATGAGATGGACACATCCCACTAGCATGAGATGGACACATCCCACTAGTCTAACATGAGAGGCTAGTCTAACATGAGATGGACACATCCCACTAGTCTAACATGAGATGGACACATCCCACTAGTCTAACATGAGATGGACACATCCCACTAGTCTAACATGAGATGAACACATCCCACTAGTCTAACAGGCAGCATGAGATGGACACATCCCACTAGTCTAACATGAGATGAACACATCCCACTAGTCTAACATGAGATGGACACATCCCACTAGTCTAACATGAGATGGACACATCCCACTAGTCTAACATGAGATGGACACATCCCACTAGTCTAACATGAGATGGACACATCCCACTAGTCTAACAGGCAGCATGAGATGGACACATCCCACTAGTCTAACATGAGATGGACACATCCCACTAGTCTAACATGAGATGGACACATCCCACAGCATGAGATGGACACATCCCACTAGTCTAACATGAGATGGACACATCCCACTAGTCTAACATGAGATGGCAGTCTAACATGAGATGGACACATCCCACTAGTCTAACATGAGATGGACACATCCCACTAGTCTAACATGAGATGGACACATCCCACTAGTCTAACATGAGATGGACACATCCCACTAGTCTAACATGAGATGGACACATCCCACTAGTCTAACATGAGAGATGATGGACACATCCCACTAGTCTAACATGAGATGGGCAAGTCTAACATGAGATGGACACATCCCACTAGTCTAACATGAGATGGACACATCCCACTAACAGGCAAGCTAACATGAGATGGACACATCCCATAGTCTAACATGAGATGGACACATCCCACTAGTCTAACATGAGATGGACACATCCCACTAGTCTAACATGAGATGGACACATCCCACTAGTCTAACATGAGATGGACACATCCCACTAGTCTAACATGAGATGGACACACATCCCACTGAGATGGTCTAACATGAGAGGCAGTCTAACATGAGATGGACACATCCCACTAGTCTAACATGAGATGAACACATCCCACTAGTCTAACATGAGATGATGGACACATCCCACTAGTCTAACATGAGATGAGACACATCCCACTAGTCTAACATGAGAGATGTCTAACATGAGATGGACACATCCCACTAGTCTAACATGAGATGGACACATCCCACTAGTCTAACATGAGATGGACACATCCCACTAGTCTAACATGAGATGGACACATCCCACTAGTCTAACATGAGATGGACACATCCCACTAGTCTAACAGATGCAACATGAGATGGACACATCCCACTAGTCTAACATGAGATGGACACATCCCACTAGTCTAACATGAGATGAACACATAGTCTCCCACTAGTCTAACATGAGATGGACACATCCCACTAGTCTAACATGAGATGGACACATCCCACTAGTCTAAACATGAGATGGACACATCCCACTAGTCTAACATGAGATGGACACATCCCACTAGTCTAGGCAGCATGAGATGGACACATCCCACTAGTCTCTAACATGAGATGGACACATCCCACTAGTCTAACATGAGAGACACATCCCACTAGTCTAACAGGCAGCATGAGATGGACACATCCCACTAGTCTAACATGGACACATCCCACTAGTCTAACATGAGATGGACACATCCCACTAGTCTAACATGAGATGGACACATCCCACTAGTCTAACATGAGATGGACACATCCCACTAGTCTAACATGAGATGGACACATCCCACTAGTCTAACATGAGATGGACACATCCCACTAGTCTAACATGAGATGGACACATCCCACTAGTCTAACATGAGATGGACACATCCCACTAGTCTAACATGAGATGGACACATCCCACTAGTCTAACATGAGATGACACATCCCACTAGTCTAACATGAGATGGACACATCCCACTAGTCTAACATGAGATGGACACACATCCCAGATAGTTTAACTAACATGAGATGGACACATCCCACTAGTCTAACATGAGATGGACACATCCCACTAGTCTAACATGAGATGGACACATCCCACTAGTCTAACATGAGATGGACACATCCCACTAGTCTAACATGAGATGGACACATCCCACTAGTCTTAACATGAGATGCAGCATGAGATGGACACATCCCACTAGTCTAACATGAGATGGACACATCCCACTAGTCTAACATGAGATGGACACATCCCACTAGTCTAACATGAGATGGACACATCCCACTAGTCTAACATGAGATGGACACATCCCACTAGTCTAACATAGATCATCCCACTAACATGAGGGACACATCCCACAGTCTAACATGAGATGGACACATCCCACTAGTCTAACATGAGATGGACACATCCCACTAGTCATGAGATAACAGGCAGCATGAGATGGACACATCCCACCTAACATGAGATGGACACATCCCACTAGTCTAACATGAGATGGACACATCCCACTAGTCTAACATGAGAGCATGAGATGGACACATCCCACTAGTCTAACATGAGATGGACACTAGTCTAACATGAGATGGACACTAGTCTAACATGAGATGGACACATCCCACTAGTCTAACATGAGAGACACATCTAACATGAGATGGACACATGAGATGGACCCATCCCACTAGTCTAACATGAGATGAACACATCCCACTAGTCTAACATGAACATGAGATGGACACATCCCACTAGTCTAACATGAGATGGACACATCCCACTAGTCTAACATGAGATGGACACATCCCACTAGTCTAACATGAGATGGACACATCCCACTAGTCTAACATGAGATGGACACATCCCACTAGTCTAACATGAGATGGACACATCCCACTAGTCTAACATGAGATGGACACATCCCACTAGTCTAACATGAGATGGACACATCCCACTAGTCTAACATGAGATGGACACATCCCACTAGTCTAACATGAGATGGACACATCCCACTAGTCTAACATGAGATGGACACATCCCACTAGTCTAACATGAGATGGACACATCCCACTAGTCTAACATGAGATGGACACATCCCACTAGTCTAACATGAGATGGACACATCCCACTAGTCTAACATGAGATGGACACATCCCACTAGTCTAACATGAGATGGACACATCCCACTAGTCTAACATGAGATGGACACATCCCACTAGTCTAACATGAGATGGACACATCCCACTAGTCTAACATGAGATGGACACATCCCACTAGTCTAACATGAGATGGACACATCCCACTAGTCTAACATGAGATGAACACATCCCACTAGTCTAACAGGCAGCATGAGATGGACACATCCCACTTGTCTTAACAGGCAGCATGAGATGGACACATCCCACTAGTCTAACATGAGATGGACACATCCCACTTGTCTTAACAGGCAGCATGAGATGGACACATCCCACTAGTCTAACATGAGATGGACACATCCCACTTGTCTTAACAGGCAGCATGAGATGGACACATCCCACTAGTCTAACATGAGATGGACACATCCCACTAGTCTAACATGAGATGAACACATCCCACTAGTCTAACATGAGATGGACACATCCCACTAGTCTTAACAGGCAGCATGAGATGGACACATCCCACTAGTCTAACATGAGATGGACACATCCCACTAGTCTAACATGAGATGGACACATCCCACTAGTCTAACATGAGATGGACACATCCCACTAGTCTAACATGAGATGGACACATCCCACTAGTCTAACATGAGATGGACACATCTCACTAGTCTTAACAGGCAGCATGAGATGGACACATCCCTAGTCTAACATGAGATGTCTTAACAGGCAGCATGAGATGGACACATCCCACTTGTCTTAACAGGCAGCATGAGATGGACACATCCCACTAGTCTTAACAGGCAGCATGAGATGGACACATCCCACTTGTCTTAACAGGCAGCATGAGATGGACACATCCCACTTGTCTTAACAGGCAGCATGAGATGGACACATCCCACTAGTCTTAACAGGCAGCATGAGATGGACACATCCCACTTGTCTTAACAGGCAGCATGAGATGGACACATCCCACTAGTCTAACATGAGATGAACACATCCCACTTGTCTTAACAGGCAGCATGAGATGGACACATCCCACTAGTCTACTCTAACAGGCAGCATGAGATGGACACATCCCACTAGTCTAACATGAGATGGACACATCCCACTAGTCTAACATGAGATGAACACATCCCACTAGTCTAACATGAGATGGACACATCCCACTAGTCTAACATGAGATGGACACATCCCACTAGTCTAACATGAGATGGACACATCCCACTAGTCTAACATGAGATGGACACATCCCACTAGTCTAACATGAGATGGACACATCCCACTAGTCTAACATGAGATGGACACATCCCACTAGTCTAACATGAGATGGACACATCCCACTAGTCTAACATGAGATGAACACATCCCACTAGTCTAACATGAGATGGACACATCCCACTAGTCTAACATGAGATGAACACATCCCACTAGTCTAACATGAGATGAACACATCCCACTAGTCTAACATGAGATGGACACATCCCACTAGTCTATCATGAGATGGACACATCCCACTAGTCTAACATGAGATGGACACATCCCACTAGTCTATCATGAGATGGACACATCCCACTAGTCTAACATGAGATGGACACATCCCACTAGTCTAACATGAGATGGACATCCCACTAGTCTAACATGAGATGGACACATCCCACTAGTCTAACATGAGATGGACACATCCCACTAGTCTAACATGAGAGATGGACACATCCCACTAGTCTAACATGAGATGGACATCCCACTAGTCTAACATGAGATGGACACATCCCACTAGTCTAACATGAGATGAGAACACATCCCACTAGTCTAACAGGCAGCATGAGATGGACACATCCCACTAGTCTAACAGGCAGCATGAGATGGACACATCCCACTAGTCTAACATGAGATGGACACAGTCCAGTTGTCTAACACAGGGGTTCCCAAACCTTTTCACTTTTCACCCCCCCTTCCGGCATTGGAGAACATCACAACAAAATGTATGGGCTCGTTGATCTGGACATATCTCACATATTATAAATATCTCTAAGGTCTGCAATGACAAGAGGAACTGGTTATGTGCTACCTCATTTCCAAATTGCACCTTGTGCATTCTACACTGCTGATTTTGCAGGTTTTCCTACTTACAAAGCATGTAGAGGTCTGTCTTTTTTTTTTTCAACTGTGAGAAACGCAATCTAAAACAAAAATCCAGAATTTTTAAAAGTAATTTATTTACATTTTAGTGCATGACATAAGTATTTGATACATCATAAAAGCAGAACTTAATATTTGGTACAGAAACCTTTGTTTGCAATTACAGAGAGGGGGGACCTGTTTGACCCCTTGCGCTTTCTAAGCTTTAATGCTCTAATACCGTAGAACACTCATGGCTGCATTTTAAAGGGCCTCATTCAGCAGTATGCTGAGTGGTAGTTAGTGAAGTACAGCTCTTTGCTCTGATCAACTCCATAGCCCCCTCTCCTTACTCCATTCAGACCCCCGACCCCCCTCTGAATTCTCCAGTCCCCCGACACAGAGGGAGGGAATGGTAACCAGCTGTCTTTGCTGGGTATCGGTGGTGGTGTCGACCATCTTGTTTTTCCTTTAATGACAGAGTAGTCTTAGATGATGTTGATGCCGCGTTTCCCTGAGTTCCGCCCCAAGCCGAGCCCAATGGGCTCCCTAGTTTGATGTTGAATTGAAACCATGTGGCTGTCGGGGAAGCAAGCAGTGAATCATGTGTAAATCTAACAGTATGTAGAATCATTCTCCTGTTTCAGGAAAATGGATGGATATGAGAACTAGTCAGCTAAGCGCTGAAGGACTGAAGGCGCTGAAGGACTGAAGGCGCTGAAGGACTGAAGGCGCTGAAGGACTGAAGGCGCTGAAGGACTGAAGGCGCTGAAGGACTGAAGGCGCTGAAGGACTGAAGGCGCTGAAGGACTGAAGGACTGAAGGCGCTGAAGGACTGAAGGCGCTGAAGGACTGAAGGCGCTGAAGGACTGAAGGCGCTGAAGGACTGAAGGCGCTGAAGGACTGAAGGCGCTGAAGGACTGAAGGCGCTGAAGGACTGAAGGCGCTGAAGGACTGAAGGCGCTGAAGGACTGAAGGCGCTGAAGGACTGAAGGCGCTGAAGGACTGAAGGCGCTGAAGGACTGAAGGCGCTGAAGGACTGAAGGCGCTGAAGGACTGAAGGCGCTGAAGGACTGAAGGCGCTGAAGGACTGAAGGCGCTGAAGGACTGAAGGCGCTGAAGGCACTGAAGGACTGAAGGCGCTGAAGGCGCTGAAGGACTGAAGGCGCTGAAGGACTGAAGGCGCTGAAGGACTGAAGGACTGAAGGCGCTGAAGGACTGAAGGCGCTGAAGGACTGAAGGCGCTGAAGGACTGAAGGCGCTGAAGGACTGAAGGCGCTGAAGGACTGAAGGCGCTGAAGGACTGAAGGCGCTGAAGGACTGAAGGCGCTAAAGGACTTCTCAGACAAGCATCTTCTTATTTTTTGTTGTTTACACTTTTATCTCCCCAATTTTCGTGGCGTCCAATTGTTTTTTAGTAGCTACTATCTTGTCTCATCGCTACAACTCCCGTACGGGCTCGGGAGAGACGAAGGTTGAAAGTCACGCCGTCCTCCGATACACAACCCAACCAAGCCGCACGGCTTCTTAACACAGCGCGCATCCAACCCGGAGGCCAGGCGCACCAATGTGTCGGAGGAAACACCGTGCACCTGTCAACCTTGGTTAGCGCGCACTGCGCCCGGCCCGCCACAGGAGTCACTGGTGCACGAAGAGACACAGATATCCCTACCGGCCAAGCCCTCCCTTACCCGGACGACGCTAGGCCAATTGTGCATCGCCCCACGGACCTCCCGGTCGCGACAGAGCCTGGGCGCGAACCAAGGGTCTCTGCGCCACCCGGGAGGCCTAGGATAGCACCTTCTTTTGATCCTATTATTTCTAATACAATAGAGAATTTTAGGAAGGTTGAGAAGTGTAACTGGAAATGACATCTCCGTACCTCTCTGTGGCATAGCAAGGCTGTTACTTCAGGAAATGACATCGCCGTACCTCTCTGTGGCATAGCAAGGCTGTTACTTCAGGAAATGACATCGCCGTACCTCTCTGTGGCATAGCAAGGCTGTTACTTCAGGAAATGACATCTCCGTACCTCTCTGTGGCATAGCAAGGATGTTACTTCAGGAAATTAAGAACGACAGTAAGCCTCATAACGTGACTGGCTCAACTGTTCTGGAGAACGACAGTAAGCCTCATAACGTGACTGGCTCAACTGTTCTGGAGAACGACAGTAAGCCTCATAACGTGACTGGCTCAACTGTTCTGGAGAACGACAGTAAGCCTCATAACGTGACTGGCTCAACTGTTCTGGAGAACGACAGTAAGCCTCATAACGTGACAGGCTCAACTGTTCTGGAGAACGACAGTAAGCCTCATAAAGTGACTGGCTCAACTGTTCTGGAGAACGACAGTAAGCCTCATAATGTGACTGGCTCAACTGTTCTGGAGAACGACAGTAAGCCTCATAAAGTGACAGGCTCAACTGTTCTGGAGAACGACAGTAAGCCTCATAACGTGACTGGCTCAACTGTTCTGGAGAACGACAGTAAGCCTCATAACGTGACTGGCTCAACTGTTCTGGAGAACGACAGTAAGCCTCATAAAGTGACTGGCTCAACTGTTCTGGAGAACGACAGTAAGCCTCATAATGTGACTGGCTCAACTGTTCTGGAGAACGACAGTAAGCCTCATAATGTGACTGGCTCAACTGTTCTGGAGAACGACAGTAAGCCTCATAAAGTGACTGGCTCAACTGTTCTGGAGAACGACAGTAAGCCTCATAACGTGACCAGTGAAATGAAGAACGTCTGCTTTATCTCCTAACGTATTGCACAAGTGGACTGCAGGTATTCACTTTAAAAAAGTGGCTACAAATATTTAAATGTTTTGGAAAAAAACGACTAAGAAATTGTTTCAGCAGTATTGGAAAAACCAGCCCATGGCTATTTCCTAATACCCCTGTATACGGTATATACCTACTTGTAAATGTTCGTGTAACAGTATAACTTTATACCGTCCCCTCGCCCATACCCGGGCGCGAACCAGGGACCCTCTGCACACATCAACAACAGTCACCCTCGAAGCATCGTTACCCATCGCTCCACAAAAGCCGCGGCCCTTGCAGAGCAAAGGGGAACCACTACTTCAAGGTCTCAGAGCAAGTGACGTCACCGATTGAAACGTTATTTATCGCTGCACCACCGCTAACTAAGCTAGCCGTTTCACATCCGTTACATTCGGATCAGGCAAGGGGACACTAATTGAACCAACCGTGTAACGACTGTGCTCCCAGTCCGCTTGTCTTTGCGACAGGGCTACAGTTCCTCCTCTAGAATATAGCTAGTGTACGTAGCTGGTGTACGTAGCTGGTGTACGTAGCTGGTGTACGTAGCTGGTGTACGTAGCTAGTGTACGTAGCTAGTGTACGTAGCTAGTGTACGTAGCTAGTGTACGTAGCTGGTGTACGTAGCTAGTGTACGTAGCTAGTGTACGTAGCTAGTGTATGTAGCAAGTGAAGTAGAGCCCGGCTGCTAAACCGAGACCGTACCAACAATTTATCAAGGACATTGTTACTGATATCGATAATCAGCGTAAGTAGCCTATACTGGAGAAATATGATGTTTGAAATTAAACGTCTGCCAATATTGCTAACAAGTACAACTTTTAATATTTACAACATTCAAAATAGTAGTTTTAATGGTATGGTAACATACAAATTATTATTCTAACCGGTTTCACATTAATGTTTGATACATATACAGTGCCACGCCCAATTTTTCAGTTTTTGATTTGTTAAAAAAGTTTGAAATATCCAATAAATGTCGTTCCACTTCATGATTGTGTCCCACTTGTTGTTGATTCTTCACAAAAAAAAAATACAGTTTTATATCTTTATGTTTGAAGGTCGCAAAGTTCAAGGGGGCCGAATACTTTCGCAAGGCACTGTAGGTCTATTTATCGTTAGGATAATTCAATCTATTTATCTTGATGTGGATGTTTTTGACCATATCGCCCAGTTCTACCTTGTAGTGACCACGCTCTGTTCTCTCTCTGAGGGTTACACGTCGTCCATCGGGGCTCTGTTGCTGTACACACACACACACACACACACACACACACACACACACACACACACACACACACACACACACACACACACACACACACACACACACACACACACACACACACACACACACACACACACACACACACACACACACACACACACACACACACACACACACACACACACACACACACACACACACACACACACACACACACACACACACACACACACACACACACACACACACACACACACACACACACACACACACACACACACACACACACACACACACACACACACACACACACACACACACACACACACACACACACACACACACACACACACACACACACACACACACACACACACACACACACACACACACACACACACACACACACACACACACACACATATCCCTGTCATCCTCTCTCAGGGTTACACGTCGTTCATCGGGGCTCTGTGGCTGTATGCTCACACACACACACTCATCCCTGTCCTCCTCTCTCAGGGCTACACGTCGTTCTGGAACGACTGCATCTCATCGGGGCTTCGTGGCTGCATGCTCATAGAGCTGGCCATCAGAGGACGACTACAGCTGGAGACCTGTGGCATGAGGAGGAAAAGCCTGCTCGCCAGGAAGGTAGGGATCCTGTGTGACTGTGGGTATGTTCACTAACCGTGTGTGTGTGTGTGTGTGTGTTGCCATGTGTGTGTGTGTGTGCGTGTTGCCAGGTGTTGCACATCCTTATCTATAGTCGGATTACATGACATTTACAACACTCCTGTGTTGCGCAAACAAAATAAAGCCACCTTATGTTGGAGGAGATAAAGGACATTATGCTGGATGAGATGAGGAGATAAAGGACATTATGTTGGATGAGATGGAGAGATAAAGGACATTATGCTGGATGAGATGAGGAGATAAAGGACATTATGCTGGATGAGATGAGGAGATAAAGGACATTATGCTGGATGAGATGAGGAGATAAAGGACATTATGCTGGATGAGATGAGGAGATAAAGGACATTATGCTGGATGAGATGAGGAGATAAAGGACATTATGCTGGATGAGATGGGGAGATAAAGGACATTATGCTGGATGAGATGAGGAGATAAAGGACATTATGCTGGATGAGATGAGGAGATAAAGGACATTATGCTGGATGAGATGAGGAGATAAAGGACATTATGCTGGATGAGATGAGGAGATAAAGGACATTATGCTGGATGAGATGAGGAGATAAAGGACATTATGCTGGATGAGATGAGGAGATAAAGGACATTATGCTGGATGAGATGAGGAGATAAAGGACATTATGCTGGATGAGATGGGGAGATAAAGGACATTATGCTGGATGAGATGAGGAGATAAAGGACATTATGCTGGATGAGGAAATAAAGGACACTATGCTGGATGAGATGAGGAGATAAAGGACATTATGCTGGATGAGGAAATAAAGGACATTATGCTGGATGAGATGAGGAGATAAAGGACATTATGCTGGATGAGATGAGAGATAAAGGACATTATGCTGGATGAGATGAGGAGATAAAGGACATTATGCTGGATGAGATGGGAGATAAAGGACATTATACTGGATGAGATGAGGAGATAAAGGACATTATGCTGGATGAGATGGGGAGATAAAGGACATTATGCTGGATGAGGAGATAAAGGACATTATGCTGGATGAGATGGGGAGATAAAGGACATTATGCTGGATGAGATGGGGAGATAAAGGACATTACGCTGGATGAGATGAGGAGATAAAGGACATTATGCTGGATGAGATGAGGGAGATAAAGGACATTATGCTGGATGAGATGAGGGAGATAAAGGACATTATGCTGGATGAGATGGGGAGATAAAGAACATTATGCTGGATGAGATGAGGAGATAAAGGGCATTATGCTGGATGAGATGAGGGAGATAAAGGACATTATGCTGGATGAGATGAGGAAATAAAGGACATTATGTTGGATGAGATGGGGAGATAAAGGACATTATGCTGGATGAGATGGGGAGATAAAGGACATTATGCTGGATGAGATGAGGAGATAAAGGACATTATGCTGGATGAGATGAGGAGATAAAGGACATTATGCTGGATGAGATGAGGAAATAAAGGACATTATGCTGGATGAGATGGAGAGATAAAGGACATTATGCTGGATGAGATGGGGAGATAAAGGACATTATGCTGGATGAGATGAGGAGATAAAGGACATTATGCTGGATGAGATGAGGAGATAAAGGACATTATGCTGGATGAGATGAGGAGATAAAGGACATTATGCTGGATGAGATGGGGAGATAAAGGACATTATGCTGGATGAGATGGGGAGATAAAGGACATTATGCTGGATGAGATGGAGAGATAAAGGACATTAAGCTGGATGAGATGAGGAGATAAAGGACATTATGCTGGATGAGATGAGGAAATAAAGGACATTATGCTGGATGAGGAGATAAAGGACATTATGCTGGATGAGATGAGGAGATAAAGGACATTATGCTGGATGAGATGGGGAGATAAAGGACATTATGCCGGATGAGATGAGGAGATAAAGGACATTATGCTGGATGAGATGCGGGAGATAAATGACATTATGCTGGATGAGATGAGGAGATAAAGGACATTATGCTGGATGAGGAGATAAAGGACATTATGCTGGATGAGATGAGGAGATAAAGGACATTATGCTGGATGAGATGAGGAGATAAAGGACATTATGCTGGATGAGATGAGGAAATAAAGGACATTATGCTGGATGAGATGATGAGATAAAGGACATTATGCTGGATGAGATGGGGAGATAAGGACATTATGCTGGATGAGGAAATAAAGGACATTATGCTGGATGAGATGAGGAAATAAAGGACATTATGCTGGATGAGATGAGGAAATAAAGGACATTATGCTGGATGAGATGAGGAGATAAAGGACATTATGCTGGATGAGATGAGGAGATAAAGGACATTATGCTGGATGAGATGAGGAGATAAAGGACATTATGCTGGATGAGATGAGGAGATAAAGGACATTATGCTGGATGAGATGGGGAGATAAAGGACATTATGCCGGATGAGATGAGGAGATAAAGGACATTATGCTGGATGAGATGCGGGAGATAAATGACATTATGCTGGATGAGATGAGGAGATAAAGGACATTATGCTGGATGAGGAGATAAAGGACATTATGCTGGATGAGATGAGGAGATAAAGGACATTATGCTGGATGAGATGAGGAGATAAAGGACATTATGCTGGATGAGATGAGGAAATAAAGGACATTATGCTGGATGAGATGATGAGATAAAGGACATTATGCTGGATGAGATGGGGAGATAAAGGACATTATGCTGGATGAGGAAATAAAGGACATTATGCTGGATGAGATGAGGAAATAAAGGACATTATGCTGGATGAGATGAGGAAATAAAGGACATTATGCTGGATGAGATGAGGAGATAAAGGACATTATGCTGGATGAGATGAGGAGATAAAGGACATTATGCTGGATGAGATGAGGAGATAAAGGACATTATGCTGGATGAGATGAGGAGATAAAGGACATTATGCTGGATGAGATGGGGAGATAAAGGACATTATGCTGGATGAGATGAGGAAATAAAGGACATTATGCTGGATGAGATGAGGAAATAAAGGACATTATGCTGGATGAGATGATGAGATAAAGGACATTATGCTGGATGAGATGGGGAGATAAAGGACATTATGCTGGATGAGATGAGGAGTTAAAGGACATTATGCTGGATGAGATGAGGAGATAAAGGACATTATGCTGGATGAGATGAGGAGATAAAGGACATTATGCTGGATGAGATGGGGAGATAAAGGACATTATGCTGGATGAGATGAGGAAATAAAGGACATTATGCTGGATGAGATGAGGAAATAAAGGACATTATGCTGGATGAGATGATGAGATAAAGGACATTATGCTGGATGAGATGGGGAGATAAAGGACATTATGCTGGATGAGGAAATAAAGGACATTATGCTGGATGAGATGAGGAAATAAAGGACATTATGCTGGATGAGATGAGGAGATAAAGGACATTATGCTGGATGAGATGAGGAGATAAAGGACATTATGCTGGATGAGATGGGGAGATAAAGGACATTATGCTGGATGAGATGAGGAGATAAAGGACATTATGCTGGATGAGATGAGGGAGATAAAGGACATTATGCTGGATGAGATGGGGAGATAAAGGACATTATGCTGGATGAGATGGAGAGATAAAGGACATTATGCTGATGAGATGAGGAGATAAAGGACATTATGCTGGATGAGATGAGGAGATAAAGGACATTATGCTGATGAGATGGGGAGATAAAGGACATTATGCTGATGAGATGAGGAGATAAAGGACATTATGCTGGATGAGATGAGGAGATAAAGGACATTATGCTGGATGAGATGAGGAGATAAAGGACATTATGCTGGATGAGATGAGGAGATAAAGGACATTATGCTGGATGAGATGGGGAGATAAAGGACATTATGCTGGATGAGATGAGGAGATAAAGGACATTATGCTGATGAGGAAATAAAGGACACTATGCTGGATGAGATGAGGAGATAAAGGACATTATGCTGGATGAGGAAATAAAGGACATTATGCTGGATGAGATGAGGAGATAAAGGACATTATGCTGGATGAGATGAGGAGATAAAGGACATTATGCTGATGAGATGAGGAGATAAAGGACATTATGCTGCTGAGATGGGGAGATAAAGGACATTATACTGGATGAGATGAGGAGATAAAGGACATTATGCTGGATGAGATGGGGAGATAAAGGACATTATGCTGATGATGGAGATAAAGGACATTATGCTGGATGAGATGGGGAGATAAAGGACATTATGCTGGATGAGGAAATAAAGGACATTATGCTGATGAGATGGGGAAATAAAGGACATTATGCTGGATGAGATGAGGAAATAAAGGACATTATGCTGGATGAGATGAGGAGATAAAGGACATTATGCTGGATGAGACGGAGATAAAGGACATTATGCTGGATGAGATGAGGACAGGACATTATGCTGGATGAGATGAGGAGATAAAGGACATTATGCTGGATGAGATGGGGAGATAAAGACATTATGCCGGATGAGATGAGGAGATAAAGGGCATTATGCTGGATGAGATGCGGGAGATAAATGACATTATGCTGGATGAGATGAGGAGATAAAGGACATTATGTGGATGAGGAGATAAAGGACATTATGCTGGGAGGAGATAAAGGACATTATGCTGGATGAGATGAGGAGATAAAGGACATTATGCTGATGAGATGAGAAATAAAGGACATTATGCTGATGAGATGATGAGATAAAGGACATTATGCTGGATGAGATGGGGAGATAAAGGACATTATGCTGGATGAGGAAATAAAGGACATTATGCTGGATGAGATGAGGAAATAAAGGACATTATGCTGGATGAGATGAGAAATAAAGGACATTATGCTGATGAGATGAGGAGATAAAAGGACATTATGCTGGATGAGATGAGTTTGAGATAAAGGACATTATGCTGGATGAGATGAGGAGATAAAGGACATTATGCTAATGAGATGAGGAGATTCAAAGGACATTATGCTGATGAGATGGGGAGATAAACATTATGCTGGATGAGACCGGAAATTTCACATTATGCTGATGAGATGAGGAAATAAAGGACATTATGCTGTTTTGATGATGATAAAGGACATTATGCTGATGAGATGGGGAGATAAAGGACATTATGCTGGATGAGATGAGATAAAGGACATTATGTTGATTCTTCAGGAGAAAAGGACATTTTATATCATGTTTGAAGGTCGCAAAGTTCTGGATGAGGGGCCGAATACATTATCTGGATGCAAGGCACTGTAGGTCTATTTATCGTTAGGATAATTCAATCTATTCATCTTGATGTGGATGTTTTTGACCATATCGCCCAGTTCTACCTTGTAGTGACCACGCTCTGTTCTCTCTCTGAGGGTTACACGTCGTCCATCGGGGCTCTGTTGCTGTACACACACACACACACACACACACACACACACGCACGCACGCACGCACGCACGCACGCACGCACGCACGCACGCACGCACGATACGCACGCACGCACGCACGCACGAGGACACACACACACACACACACATATATATCCCTGTCCTCCTCTCTCAGGGAGATGCATTACGCTCGTCCATGGGGCTCTGTTGCTGTACACACACACACACACACACACACACACACACACACACACACACACACACACACACACATTACACACACACACACACACACACACACACACACACACACACACACACACACACACACACACACACACACACACACACACACACACACACACACACACACACACACACACACACACACACACACACACACACACACACACACACACACACACACACACACACACACACACACACACACACACACACACACACACACACACACACACACACACACACACACACACACACACACACACACACACACACACACACACACACACACACACACACACACACACACACACACACACACACACACACACACACACACACACACACACACACACACACACACACACCACACATCCCTGTCCTCCTCTCTCAGGGTTGCACGTCGTTCATGGGGCTCTGTGGCTGTATGCTCACACACACACACTCATCCCTGTCCTCCTCTCTCAGGGCTACACGTCGTTCTGGAACGACTGCATCTCATCGGGGCTGCGTGGCTGCATGCTCATAGAGCTGGCCATCAGAGGACGACTACAGCTGGAGACCTGTGGCATGAGGAGGAAAAGCCTGCTCGCCAGGAAGGTAGGGGATCCTGTGTGACTGTGGGTATGTTCACTAACCGTGTGTGTGTTGCCAGCGAGGTGTTGCACATCCATATCTATAGTCGGATTACATGACATTTACAACACTCCTGTGTTGCGCAAACAAAATAAAGCCACCTTATGTTGGAGGAGATAAAGGACATTATGCTGGATGAGATGAGGAGATAAAGGACATTATGTTGGATGAGATGGAGAGATAAAGGACATTATGCTGGATGAGATGAGGAGATAAAGGACATTATGCTGGATGAGATGAGGAGATAAAGGACATTATGCTGGATGAGATGAGGAGATAAAGGACATTATGCTGGATGAGATGGGGAGATAAAGGACATTATGCTGGATGAGATGGAGATAAAGGACATTATGCTGAGATGACATTATGCTGGATGAGATGAGGAGATAAAGGACATTATGCTGGATGAGATGAGGAGATAAAGGACATTATGCTGGATGAGATGGGGAGATAAAGGACATTATGCTGGATGAGATGAGGAGATAAAGGACATTATGCTGGATGAGATGAGGAGATAAAGGACATTATGCTGGATGAGATGAGGAGATAAAGGACATTATGCTGGATGAGATGAGGAGATAAAGGACATTATGCTGGATGAGATGGGGAGATAAAGGACATTATGCTGGATGAGATGAGGAGATAAAGGATATTATGCTGGATGAGGAAATAAAGGACACTATGCTGGATGAGATGAGGAGATAAAGGACATTATGCTGGATGAGGAAATAAAGGACATTATGCTGGATGAGATGAGGAGATAAAGGACATTATGCTGGATGAGATGAGGAGATAAAGGACATTATGCTGGATGAGATGAGGAGATAAAGGACATTATGCTGGATGAGATGGGGAGATAAAGGACATTATACTGGATGAGATGAGGAGATAAAGGACATTATGCTGGATGAGATGGGGAGATAAAGGACATTATGCTGATGAGGAGATAAAGGACATTATGCTGGATGAGATGGGGAGATAAAGGACATTATGCTGGATGAGATGGGGAGATAAAGGACATTATGCTGGATGAGATGGGGAGATAAAGGACATTATGCTGGATGAGATGAGGAGATAAAGGACATTATGCTGGATGAGATGAGGAGATAAAGGACATTATGCTGGGTGAGATGAGGAGATAAAGGACATTATGCTGGATGAGATGGGGAGATAAAGGACATTATGCTGGATGAGATGAGGAGATAAAGGACATTATGCTGGATGAGATGAGGAGATAAAGGACATTATGCTGGATGAGATGGGGAGATAAAGGACATTATGCTGGATGAGGTGGGGAGATAAAGGACATTATGCTGGATGAGATGAGGAGATAAAGGACATTATGCTGGATGAGATGGGGAAATAAATGCACATTATGCTGGATGAGATGAGGAGAAAAATGACATTATGCTGGATGAGATGAGGAGATAAAGGACATTATGCTGGATGAGATGAGGAGATAAAGGACATTATGCTGGATGAAATGAGGAGATAAAGGACATTATGCTGGATGAGATGAGGAGATAAAGGACATTATGCTGGATGAGATGGGGAGATAAAGGACATTATGCTGGATGAGATGAGGAGATAAAGGATATTATGCTGGATGAGGAAATAAAGGACATTATGCTGGATGAGATGGGGAGATAAAGGACATTATGCTGGATGAGATGAGGAGATAAAGGACATTATGCTGGATGAGATGAGGAGATAAAGGACATTATGCTGGATGAGATGGGGAGATAAAGGACATTATGCTGGATGAGATGGGGAGATAAAGGACATTATGCTGGATGAGATGAGGAGATAAAGGACATTATGCTGGATGAGATGGGGAAATAAACACCCCTACCAGCTCCGCGGACACCCCTACCAGGTCCGCGGACACCCCTACCACGGCCACGGACGCCACGGACACCCCTACCAGCTCCGCGGACACCCCTACCAGCTCCGCGGACACCCCTACCAGCTCCGCGGACACCCCTACCAGCTCCGCGGACACCCCTACCAGCTCCGCGGACACCCCTACCAGCACCGCGGACACCCCTACCAGCTCCGCGGACACCCCTACCAGCTCCGCGGACACCCCTACCAGGCCACGGACGCCACGGACACCCCTACCAGCTCCGCGGACACCCCTACCAGCTCCGCGGACACCCCTACCAGCTCCGCGGACACCCCTACCACGGCCACGGACACCCCTACCAGCTCCGCGGACACCCCTACCAGCTCCGCGGACACCCCTACCAGCACCGCGGACACCCCTACCAGCTCCGCGGACACCCCTACCACGGCCGCGGACACCCCTACCAGCACCGCGGACACCCCTACCAGCTCCGCGGACACCCCTACCAGCGCCGCGGACACCCCTACCAGCACCGCGGACACCCCTACCAGCACCGCGGACACCCCTACCAGCACCGCGGACACCCCTACCAGCGCCGCGGACACCCCTACCAGCACCGCGGACACCCCTACCAGCTCCGCGGACACCCCTACCACGGCCACGGACACCCCTACCAGCACCGCGGACACCCCTACCAGCTCCGCGGACACCCCTACCAGCTCCGCGGACACCCCTACCAGCTCCGCGGACAGCCCCTACCAGCTCCGCGGACACCCCTACCAGCACCACGGACACCCCTACCAGCCCCGCGGACACCCCTACCGGCTCCGCGGACACCCCTACCGGCTCCGCGGACACCCCTACCGGCTCCGCGGACACCCCTACCAGCTCCGCGGACACCCCGACCAGCTCCGCGGACACCCCGACCAGCACTGCGGACACCCCTACCAGCTCCGCGGACACCCCTACCAGCTCCGCGGACACCCCTACCAGCTCCGCGGACACCCCTACCAGCTCCGCGGACACCCCTACCAGCTCCGCGGACACCCCTACCAGCTCCGCGGACACCCCTACCAGCTCCGCGGACACCCTTGCCACGGACACCCCCGATAGTGGATCTTTGTAGTCACTGAACAATTGTAGTCAACACTGGCTGTGACTCCCCCAAACATATTGAAGCCAGCTTACTCCGTGTAGAGTGCCAAGGCACTTAACTCCCCAAATTAGCTCCTCTTTAATGTGTGTTGTGTTGGGCTGGGAGGTGGAGAGCAGAGCAGAAGACACATTTCCAGTGGAACATTCTGCAGGTGGTCTGGAAGCCATCACATGGCAGTCTCTGTTTGAATGTTAAAAGGACGAGACAGAGGCATTGATGCGAGTAACCAGTCCTGTTCAGTACATTACAATACATCCGGGTTTCTCAAGCACATCGATTATAATAAACACTGGAGTTGCAGTAATTAACATTTACCAACAGATGGCGACACTGTGTCATCTTACACCTGTAACATTATCGTTGTGTTCTGATTCTGACTGTTTGTTTGTAGCCTATACCCTAGTGGGATTCTGATTCTGACTGTGTGTAGCCTATACCCTAGTGGGATTCTGATTCTGACTGTGTGTAGCCTATATCCTAGTTGGATTCTGACTGTATGTAGCCTATACCCTAGTTGGATTCTGACTGTATGTAGCCTATACCCTAGTTGGATTCTGACTGTATGTAGCCTATACCCTAGTTGGATTCTGACTGTATGTAGCCTATACCCTAGTTGGATTCTGACTGTATGTAGCCTATACCCTAGTTGGATTCTGACTGTATGTAGCCTATACCCTAGTTGGATTCTGACTGTATGTAGCCTATACCCTAGTTGGATTCTGACTGTATTTAGCCTATACCCTAGTGGGATTCTGATTCTGACTGTGTGTAGCCTATACCCTAGTTGGATTCTGACTGTGTGTAGCCTATACCCTAGTTGGATTCTGACTGTATGTAGCCTATACCCTAGTTGGATTCTGACTGTATGTAGCCTATACCCTAGTGGGACTCTGATTCTGACTGTGTGTAGCCTATACCCTAGTGGGATTCTGATTCTGACTGTGTGTAGCCTATACCCTAGTTGGATTCTGACTGTATGTAGCCTATACCCTAGTTGGATTCTGACTGTATGTAGCCTATACCCTAGTTGGATTCTGACTGTGTGTAGCCTATACCCTAGTTGGATTCTGACTGTATGTAGCCTATACCCTAGTGGGATTCTGATTCTGACTGTATGTAGCCTATACCCTAGTTGGATTCTGATTCTGACTGTGTGTAGCCTATACCCTAGTTGGATTCTGACTGTATGTAGCCTATACCCTAGTTGGATTCTGACTGTATGTAGCCTATACCCTAGTTGGATTCTGACTGTGTGTAGCCTATACCCTAGTTGGATTCTGACTGTATGTAGCCTATACCCTAGTTGGATTCTGACTGTATGTAGCCTATACCCGAGTTGGATTCTGACTGTATGTAGCCTATACCCTAGTTGGATTCTGACTGTATGTAGCCTATACCCTAGTGGGATTCTGATTCTGACTGTATTTAGCCTATACCCTAGTGGGATTCTGATTCTGACTGTATTTAGCCTATACCCTAGTTGGATTGTGACTGTATATAGGCTATACCCTAGTTGGATTCTGACTGTATATAGCCTATACCCTAGTGGGATTCTGATTCTGACTGTATTTAGCCTATACCCTAGTTGGATTCTGACTGTATATAGCCTATACCCTAGTTGGATTCTGACTGTGTGTAGCCTATACCCTAGTTGGATTCTGACTGTATATAGCCTATACCCTAGTGGGATTCTGATTCTGACTGTATGGATTCTGACTGTATATAGCCTATACCCTAGTGGGATTCTGATTCTGACTGTATGGATTCTGACTGTATATAGCCTATACCCTAGTTGGATTCTGACTGTATATAGCCTATACCCTAGTTGGATTCTGACTGTATGTAGCCTATACCCTAGTTGGATTCTGACTGTATATAGCCTATACCCTAGTTGGATTCTGACTGCATATAGCCTATACCCTAGTTGGATTCTGACTGTATATAGCCTATACCCTAGTTGGATTCTGACTGTATATAGCCTATACCCTAGTTGGATTCTGACTGTATATAGCCTATACCCTAGTTGGATTCTGACTGTATATAGCCTATACCCTAGTTGGATTCTGACTGCATATAGCCTATACCCTCGTTGGATTCTGACTGTGTGTGGCCTATACCCTAGTTGGATTCTGACTGTGTGTAGCCTATATCCTAGTTGGATTCTGACTGTATGTAGCCTATATCCTAGTTGGATTCTGACTGTGTGTAGCCTATACCCTAGTTGGATTCTGACTGTATATAGCCTATACCCTAGTGGGATTCTGATTCTGACTGTATGGATTCTGACTGTATATAGCCTATACCCTAGTTGGATTCTGACTGTATGTAGCCTATACCCTAGTTGGATTCTGACTGTATGTAGCCTATACCCTAGTTGGATTCTGACTGTATGTAGCCTATACCCTAGTGGGATTCTGATTCTGACTGTGTGTAGCCTATACCCTAGTGGGATTCTGATTCTGACTGTGTGTAGCCTATACCCTAGTTGGATTCTGACTGTATGTAGCCTATACCCTAGTTGGATTCTGACTGTATGTAGCCTATACCCTAGTGGGATTCTGATTCTGACTGTGTGTAGCCTATACCCTAGTGGGATTCTGATTCTGACTGTGTGTAGCCTATACCCTAGTTGGATTCTGACTGTATGTAGCCTATACCCTAGTTGGATTCTGACTGTGTGTAGCCTATACCCTAGTTGGATTCTGACTGTGTGTAGCCTATACCCTAGTTGGATTCTGACTGTATGTAGCCTATACCCTAGTTGGATTCTGACTGTATGTAGCCTATACCCGAGTTGGATTCTGACTGTATGTAGCCTATACCCTAGTTGGATTCTGACTGTATGTAGCCTATACCCTAGTGGGATTCTGATTCTGACTGTATTTAGCCTATACCCTAGTGGGATTCTGATTCTGACTGTATTTAGCCTATACCCTAGTTGGATTGTGACTGTATATAGGCTATACCCTAGTTGGATTCTGACTGTATATAGCCTATACCCTAGTGGGATTCTGATTCTGACTGTATTTAGCCTATACCCTAGTTGGATTCTGACTGTATATAGCCTATACCCTAGTTGGATTCTGACTGTGTGTAGCCTATACCCTAGTTGGATTCTGACTGTATATAGCCTATACCCTAGTGGGATTCTGATTCTGACTGTATGGATTCTGACTGTATATAGCCTATACCCTAGTGGGATTCTGATTCTGACTGTATGGATTCTGACTGTATATAGCCTATACCCTAGTTGGATTCTGACTGTATATAGCCTATACCCTAGTTGGATTCTGACTGTATGTAGCCTATACCCTAGTTGGATTCTGACTGTATATAGCCTATACCCTAGTTGGATTCTGACTGCATATAGCCTATACCCTCGTTGGATTCTGACTGTATGTAGCCTATACCCTAGTTGGATTCTGACTGTATATAGCCTATACCCTAGTTGGATTCTGACTGTATATAGCCTATACCCTAGTTGGATTCTGACTGTATATAGCCTATACCCTAGTTGGATTCTGACTGCATATAGCCTATACCCTCGTTGGATTCTGACTGTGTGTGGCCTATACCCTAGTTGGATTCTGACTGTGTGTAGCCTATATCCTAGTTGGATTCTGACTGTATGTAGCCTATATCCTAGTTGGATTCTGACTGTGTGTAGCCTATACCCTAGTTGGATTCTGACTGTATATAGCCTATACCCTAGTGGGATTCTGATTCTGACTGTATGGATTCTGACTGTATATAGCCTATACCCTAGTTGGATTCTGACTGTATATAGCCTATACCCTAGTTGGATTCTGACTGTATGTAGCCTATACCCTAGTTGGATTCTGACTGTATATAGCATTTACATTTACATTTACATTTAAGTCATTTAGCAGACGCTCTTATCCAGAGCGACTTACAAATTGGTGCATACACCTTATGACAACCAGTGGAACAGCCACTTGCATCTAAATCTTGTTGGGGGAGAAGGGGGGTGAGAAGGATTACTCAGCCTATACCCTAGTTGGATTCTGACTGCATATAGCCTATACCCTAGTTGGATTCTGACTGTATATAGCCTATACCCTAGTTGGATTCTGACTGTATATAGCCTATACCCTAGTTGGATTCTGACTGTATATAGCCTATACCCTAGTTGGATTCTGACTGCATATAGCCTATACCCTCGTTGGATTCTGACTGTATGTAGCCTATACCCTAGTTGGATTCTGACTGTATGTAGCCTATACCCTAGTGGGATTCTGATTCTGACTGTATGTAGCCTATACCCTAGTTGGATTCTGACTGTATATAGCCTATACCCTAGTTGGATTCTGACTGTATGTAGCCTATACCCTAGTTGGATTCTGACTGTATGTAGCCTATACCCTAGTTGGATTCTGACTGTATAGCCTATACCCTAGTTGGATTCTGACTGTATATAGCCTATACCCTAGTTGGATTCTGACTGCATATAGCCTATACCCTCGTTGGATTCTGACTGTATGTAGCCTATACCCTAGTTGGATTCTGACTGTATGTAGCCTATACCCTAGTGGGATTCTGATTCTGACTGTGTGTAGCCTATACCCTAGTTGGATTCTGACTGTATGTAGCCTATACCCTAGTTGGATTCTGACTGTATGTAGCCTATACCCTAGTTGGATTCTGACTGTATGTAGCCTATACCCTAGTTGGATTCTGACTGTATGTAGCCTATACCCTAGTTGGATTCTGACTGTATGTAGCCTATACCCTAGTGGGATTCTGATTCTGACTGTGTGTAGCCTATACCCTAGTTGGATTCTGACTGTATGTAGCCTATACCCTAGTGGGATTCTGATTCTGACTGTGTGTAGCCTATACCCTAGTTGGATTCTGACTGTATGTAGCCTATACCCTAGTGGGATTCTGATTCTGACTGTGTGTAGCCTATACCCTAGTTGGATTCTGACTGTGTGTAGCCTATACCCTAGTTGGATTCTGACTGTATGTAGCCTATACCCTAGTTGGATTCTGACTGTATGTAGCCTATACCCTAGTTGGATTCTGACTGTATATAGCCTATACCCTAGTGGGATTCTGATTCTGACTGTATGGATTCTGACTGTATATAGCCTATACCCTAGTTGGATTCTGACTGTATATAGCCTATACCCTAGTTGGATTCTGACTGTATATAGCCTATACCCTAGTTGGATTCTGACTGTATATAGCCTATACCCTAGTGGGATTCTGACTGTATGTAGCCTATACCCTAGTTGGATTCTGACTGTATGTAGCCTATACCCTAGTTGGATTCTGATTCTGACTGTATGTAGCCTATACCCTAGTTGGATTCTGACTGTGTGTAGCCTATACCCTAGTTGGATTCTGACTGTGTGTAGCCTATACCCTAGTTGTATTCTGACTGTATGTAGCCTATACCCTAGTTGGATTCTGACTTGGTAGCCTTACCCTGATTCTGACTGTGTGTAGCCTATACCCTGGGATTCTGTCTGATTCTATACCCTAGTTGGATTCTGACTGTATGTAGCCTATACCCTAGTTGGATTCTGATTCTGACTGTATATAGCCTATACCCTAGTTGATTCTAACTGTATGTAGCCTATAACCTAGTTGATTCTGACTGTATATAGCCTATACCCCAGTTGGATTCTGACTGTATATAGCCTATACCCTAGTTGGATTCTGACTGTATATAGCCTATACCCTAGTTGGATTCTGACTGTATGTAGCCTATACCCTAGTTGGATTATGACTGTATGTAGCCTATACCCTAGTTGGATTCTGACTGTATGTAGCCTATACCCTAGTTGGATTCTGACTATGTAGCCTATACCCTAGTGGGATTCTGACTGTATGTAGCCTATACCCTAGTTGGATTCTGACTGTATGTAGCCTATACCCTAGTTGGATTCTGACTGTATGTAGCCTATACCCTAGTTGGATTCTGACTGTATGTAGCCTATACCCTAGTTGGATTCTGACTGTATGTAGCCTATACCCTAGTTGGATTCTGACTGTATGTAGCCTATACCCTAGTTGGATTCTGACTGTATGTAGCCTATACCCTAGTTGGATTCTGACTGTATGTAGCCTATACCCTAGTTGGATTCTGACTGTATGTAGCCTATACCCTAGTTGGATTCTGACTGTATGTAGCCTATACCCTAGTTGGATTCTGACTGTATGTAGCCTATACCCTAGTTGGATTCTGACTGTATGTAGCCTATACCCTAGTGGGATTCTGATTCTGACTGTGTGTAGCCTATACCCTAGTTGGATTCTGATTGTATGTAGCCTATACCCTAGTTGGATTCTGATTGTATGTAGCCTATACCCTAGTGGGACTCTGATTCTGACTGTGTGTAGCCTATACCCTAGTGGGATTCTGATTCTGACTGTGTGGTTCTATACCCTAGTGGGATTCTGATTCTGACTGTGTGGTTCTATTGTCTCCTAGGTGATCTGTAAGTCAGATGCTCCGACAGGGGACGTGCTATTGGACGAGGCTCTGAAACACGTGAAGGAGACCCAGCCCCCAGAGACGGTGCAGAGCTGGATTGAGCTGCTCAGCGGTGAGTGTGTTAGAACCACACTTTAACATCTAGGTTCACTACTAACAGAGTGGTCTCAGCCACCAGACAGAGGTTCACTACTAACAGAGTGGTCTCAGCCACCAGCGGTTCACTACTAACAGAGTGGTCTCAGCCACCAGACAGAGGTTCACTACTAACAGAGTGGTCTCAGCCACCAGAGGTTCACTACTAACAGAGTGGTCTCAGCCACCAGACAGAGGTTCACTACTAACAGAGTGGTCTCAGCCACCAGAGGTTCACTACTAACAGAGTGGTCTCAGCCACCAGAGGTTCACTACTAACAGAGTGGTCTCAGCTACCAGAGGTTTACTACTAACAGAGTGGTCTCAGCCACCAGAGGTTCACTACCAACAGAGTGGTCTCAGCTACCAGAGGTTTACTACTAACAGAGTGGTCTCAGCCACCAGACAGAGATTCACTAGTAACAGAGTGGTCTCAGCCACCAGAGGTTCACTACTAACAGAGTGGTCTCAGCCACCAGAGGTTCACTACTAACAGAGTGGTCTCAGCCACCAGACAGAGGTTCACTACTAACAGAGTGGTCTCAGCCACCAGAGATTCACTACTAACAGAGTGGTCTCAGCCACCAGACAGAGGTTCACTACTAACAGAGTGGTCTCAGCCACCAGACAGAGGTTCACTACTAACAGAGTGGTCTCAGCCAACAGAGGTTCACTACTAACAGAGTGGTCTCAGCCACCAGACAGAGGTTCACTACTAACAGAGTGGTCTCAGCCACCAGAGGTTCACTACTAACAGAGTGGTCTCAGCCACCAGAGGTTCACTACTAACAGAGTGGTCTCAGCCACCAGACAGAGGTTCACTACTAACAGAGTGGTCTCAGCCACCAGAGGTTCACTACTAACAGAGTGGTCTCAGCTACCAGAGGTTTACTACTAACAGAGTGGTCTCAGCCACCAGAGGTTTACTACTAACAGAGTGGTCTCAGCCACCAGAGGTTCACTACTAACAGAGTGGTCTCAGCCACCAGAGGTTCACTACTAACAGAGTGGTCTCAGCCACCAGAGGTTCACTACTAACAGAGTGGTCTCAGCCACCAGAGGTTCACTACTAACAGAGTGGTCTCAGCCACCAGAGGTTCACTACTAACAGAGTGGTCTCAGCCACCAGAGGTTCACTACTAACAGAGTGGTCTCAGCCACCAGAGGTTCACTACTAACAGAGTGGTCTCAGCCACCAGACAGAGGTTCACTACTAACAGAGTGGTCTCAGCCACCAGACAGAGGTTTACTACTAACAGAGTGGTCTCAGCCACCAGACAGAGGTTTACTACTAACAGAGTGGTCTCAGCCACCAGACAGAGGTTTACTACTAACAGAGTGGTCTCAGCCACCAGACAGAGGTTCACTACTAACAGAGTGGTCTCAGCCACCAGAGGTTCACTACTAACAGAGTGGTCTCAGCCACCAGAGGTTCACTACTAACAGAGTGGTCTCAGCCACCAGAGGTTCACTACTAACAGAGTGGTCTCAGCCACCAGACAGAGGTTCACTACTAACAGAGTGGTCTCAGCCACCAGACAGAGGTTCACTACTAACAGAGTGGTCTCAGCCACCAGACAGAGGTTCACTACTAACAGAGTGGTCTCAGCCAACAGAGGTTCACTACTAACAGAGTGGTCTCAGCCACCAGACAGAGGTTCACTACTAACAGAGTGGTCTCAGCCACCAGAGGTTCACTACTAACAGAGTGGTCTCAGCCACCAGAGGTTCACTACTAACAGAGTGGTCTCAGCCACCAGAGGTTCACTACTAACAGAGTGGTCTCAGCCACCAGACAGAGGTTCACTACTAACAGAGTGGTCTCAGCCACCAGACAGAGGTTCACTACTAACAGAGTGGTCTCAGCCACCAGAGGTTCACTACTAACAGAGTGGTCTCAGCCACCAGAGGTTCACTACTAACAGAGTAGTCTCAGCCACCAGAGGTTCACTACTAACAGAGTGGTCTCAGCCACCAGAGGTTCACTACTAACAGAGTGGTGGTCTCAGCCACCAGAGATTCACTACTAACAGAGTGGTGGTCTCAGCCAATAAATGTATCATTATATACATCTTCTTTTTGTTGTAACTTTATTGGGTTACAGAGTTAGTGTTTACAGTTAAGTCATTGAGCTGTATCTAAATATATTTTCTTTCTAGTTATTTACATATGTACAAGAGTAATTATATTAGATTTCATGTTAAGAAGATTGAGAAATATGTACTGTAATTTCCGGACTATAAGCCGCTACTTTATTCCCACGCTTTGAACCTCGCGGTTTATACAACGACGCGGCTAATTTATGGATTTTTTCCCGCTTTCACAAGATTCATGCCGCCAAAACACTGAGCACCGTCACATAATGTGACGTAAACCGAGCGCGCTCAACCTTCCCATCATTCTGATTACGGTAGTCATTTTGTCACCCTCATCATGGCAAAGACACGGAGAAATGCGTATGATGCAGCTTTCAAGTTGAAGGCGATCGATCTGGCTGTTGGAAAAGGAAATAGAGCTGCTGACAGCGTGGAGCATTGTCAACAAAATCCACTATCATCAACGGGTTTGGAAAGGCTGGACTGCTGTGTGTTGAAGAGGGCAGCGATCCAACATCGGATGAAGCAATTCTGAGGCTATTTAACTCCGACACCGAAGGAGATGACTTCAGTGGTTTCAACTCAGAGACCGAAGGAGATGACTTCAGTGGTTTCAACTCCGACACCGAAGGAGATGACTTC
>NC_068445.1:46837719-46852719 GCF_023373465.1 Oncorhynchus keta | reverse complement strand
TGTAGGTCTTACCTCCACTCTTCTCCCCCCTGTAGGTCTTACCTCCACTCTTCTCCCCCTGTAGGTCTTACCTCCACTCTTCTCCCCCTGTAGGTCTTACCTCCACTCTTCTCCCTGTAGGTCTTACCTCCACTCTCCCCCCTGAAGGTCTTACCTCCACTCTTCTCCCTGTAGGTCTTACCTCCACTCTTCTCCCTGTAGGTCTTACCTCCACTCTTCTCCCTGTAGGTCTTACCTCCACTCTTCTCCCTGTAGGTCTTACCTCCACTCTTCTCCCTGTAGGTCTTACCTCCACTCTTCTCCCTGTAGGTCTTACCTCCACTCTTCTCCCTGTAGGTCTT
The DNA here is from genome assembly GCF_023373465.1 of Oncorhynchus keta. Taxonomy (NCBI): domain Eukaryota; kingdom Metazoa; phylum Chordata; class Actinopteri; order Salmoniformes; family Salmonidae; genus Oncorhynchus; species Oncorhynchus keta. The sequence goes on along the minus strand of NC_068445.1, from coordinate 46,852,378 downwards.
ACCTCCACTCTTCTCCCAGTAGGTCTCACCTCCACTCTTCTCCCCCCTGTAGGTCTTACCTCCACTCTCCTCCCTGTAGGTCTTACCTCCACTCTCCTCCCTGTAGGTCTTACCTCCACTCTCCTCCCTGTAGGTCTTACCTCCACTCTTCTCCCCCCTGTAGGTCTTACCTCCACTCTTCTCCCCCTGTAGGTCTTACCTCCACTCTTCTCCCTGTAGATCTTACCTCCACTCTCCCCCCTGAAGGTCTTACCTCCACTCTTCTCCCTGTAGGTCTTACCTCCACTCTTCTCCCTGTAGGTCTTACCTCCACTCTTCTCCCTGTAGGTCTTACCTCCACTCTTCTCCCTGTAGGTCTTACCTCCACTCTTCTCCCTGTAGGTCTTACCTCCACTCTTCTCCCTGTAGGTCTTACCTCCACTCTCCTCCCTGTAGGTCTTACCTCCACTCTCCTCCCTGTAGGTCTTACCTCCACTCTCCTCCCTGTAGGTCTTACCTCCACTCTCCTCCCTGTAGGTCTTACCTCCACTCTTCTCCCCCCTGTAGGTCTTACCTCCACTCTTCTCCCCCTGTAGGTCTTACCTCCACTCTTCTCCCTGTAGATCTTACCTCCACTCTCCCCCCTGAAGGTCTTACCTCCACTCTTCTCCCTGTAGGTCTTACCTCCACTCTTCTCCCTGTAGGTCTTACCTCCACTCTTCTCCCTGTAGGTCTTACCTCCACTCTTCTCCCTGTAGGTCTTACCTCCACTCTTCTCCCTGTAGGTCTTACCTCCACTCTTCTCCCTGTAGGTCTTACCTCCACTCTTCTCCCTGTAGGTCTTACCTCCACTCTCCTCCCTGTAGGTCTTACCTCCACTCTTCTCCCTGTAGGTCTTACCTCCACTCTTCTCCCTGTAAGTCTTACCTCCACTCTCCTCCCTGTAGGTCTTACCTCCACTCTTCTCCCCCCTGTAGGTCTTACCTCCACTCTTCTCCCCCCTGTAGGTCTTACCTCCACTCTTCTCCCCCTGTAGGTCTTACCTCCACTCTTCTCCCTGTAGGTCTTACCTCCACTCTCCCCCTGAAGGTCTTACCTCCACTCTTCTCCCTGTAGGTCTTACCTCCACTCTTCTCCCTGTAGGTCTTACCTCCACTCTTCTCCCTGTAGGTCTTACCTCCACTCTTCTCCCTGTAGGTCTTACCTCCACTCTTCTCCCTGTAGGTCTTACCTCCACTCTTCTCCCTGTAGGTCTTACCTCCACTCTCCTCCCTGTAGGTCTTACCTCCACTCTTCTCCCTGTAGGTCTTACCTCCACTCCTCTCCCTGTAGGTCTTACCTCCACTCTCCCCCCTGTAGGTCTTACCTCCACTCTTCTCCCCCCTGTAGGTCTTACCTCCACTCTTCTCCCCCCTGTAGGTCTTACCTCCACTCTTCTCCCCCCTGTAGGTCTTACCTCCACTCTTCTCCCTGTAGGTCTTACCTCCACTCTTCTCCCTGTAGGTCTTACCTCCACTCTCCCCCCTGAAGGTCTTACCTCCACTCTTCTCCCTGTAGGTCTTACCTCCACTCTTCTCCCCCCTGTAGGTCTTACCTCCACTCTCCTCCCTGCAGGTCTTACCTCCACTCTTCTCCCTGTAGGTCTTACCTCCACTCTTCTCCCCCCTGTAGGTCTTACCTCCACTCTTCTCCCTGTAGGTCTTACCTCCACTCTTCTCCCAGTAGGTCTCACCTCCACTCTTCTCCCCCCTGTAGGTCTTACCTCCACTCTCCTCCCTGTAGGTCTTACCTCCACTCTTCTCCCCCCTGTAGGTCTTACCTCCACTCTTCTCCCCCCTGTAGGTCTTACCTCCACTCTTCTCCCCCTGTAGGTCTTACCTCCACTCTTCTCCCTGTAGGTCTTACCTCCACTCTTCTCCCCCTGTAGGTCTTACCTCCACTCTTCTCCCTGTAGGTCTTACCTCCACTCTTCTCCCAGTAGGTCTTACCTCCACTCTTCTCCCCCTGTAGGTCTCACCTCCACTCTTCTCCCCCTGTAGGTCTTACCTCCACTCTCCTCCCTGTAGGTCTTACCTCCACTCTTCTCCCCCTGTAGGTCTTACCTCCACTCTTCTCCCCCTGTAGGTCTTACCTCCACTCTTCTCCCCCTGTAGGTCTTACCTCCACTCTTCTCCCCCTGTAGGTCTTACCTCCACTCTTCTCCCCCTGTAGGTCTTACCTCCACTCTTCTCCCTGTAGGTCTTACCTCCACTCTTCTCCCTGAAGGTCTTACCTCCACTCTTCTCTCCCTGTAGGTCTTACCTCCACTCTTCTCCCCCTGTAGGTCTTACCTCCACTCTCCCCCTGAAGGTCTTACCTCCACTCTTCTCCCTGCAGGTCTTACCTCCACTCTTCTCCCTGTAGGTCTTACCTCCACTCTTCTCCCTGCAGGTCTTACCTCCACTCTTCTCCCTGTAGGTCTTACCTCCACTCTTCTCCCCCTGTAGGTCTTACCTCCACTCTTTCCCCCTGTAGGTCTTACCTCCACTCTCCTCCCTGTAGGTCTTACCTCCACTCTTCTCCCCCTGTAGGTCTTACCTCCACTCTTCTCCCCCTGTAGGTCTTACCTCCACTCTTCTCCCCCCTGTAGGTCTTACCTCCACTCTTCTCCCCCCTGTAGGTCTTACCTCCACTCTTCTCCCCCCTGTAGGTCTTACCTCCACTCTTCTCCCTGTAGGTCTTACCTCCACTCTTCTCCCTGAAGGTCTTACCTCCACTCTTCTCCCTGTAGGTTTTACCTCCACTCTTCTCCCTGTAGGTCTTACCTCCACTCTCCCCCCTGAAGGTCTTACCTCCACTCTTCTCCCTGAAGGTCTTACCTCCACTCTTCTCCCTGTAGGTCTTACCTCCACTCTTCTCCCTGCAGGTCTTACCTCCACTCTTCTCCCTGTAGGTCTTACCTCCACTCTCCTCCCTGTAGGTCTTACCTCCACTCTCCTCCCCTGTAGGTCTTACCTCCACTCTTCTCCCTGTAGGTCTTACCTCCACTCTTCTCCCTGTAGGTCTTACCTCCACTCTTCTCCCTGTAGGTCTTACCTCCACTCTTCTCCCCCCTGTAGGTCTTACCTCCACTCTTCTCCCCCTGTAGGTCTTACCTCCACTCTTCTCCCCCTGTAGGTCTTACCTCCACTCTTCTCCCCCTGTAGGTCTTACCTCCACTCTTCTCCCCCTGTAGGTCTTACCTCCACTCTTCTCCCTGTAGGTCTTACCTCCCTCTTCTCCCCTGTAGGTCTTACCTCCTCCCTGTAGGTCTTACCTCCACTCTTCTCCCTGTAGGTCTTACCTCCACTCTTCTCCCCCCTGTAGGTCTTACCTCCACTCTTCTCCCTGTAGGTCTTACCTCCACTCTTCTCCCTGTAGGTCTTACCTCCACTCTTCTCCCTGTAGGTCTTACCTCCACTCTTCTCCCTGTAGGTCTTACCTCCACTCTTCTCCCTGTAGGTCTTACCTCCACTCTCCTCCCTGTAGGTCTTACCTCCACTTCTCCCTGTAGGTCTTACCTCCACTCTTAACTCCCCTGTAGGTCTTCTCTTCCTCCCTGTAGGTCTTACCTCCACTCTTCTCCCTGTAGGTCTTACCTCCACTCTTCTCCCTGTAGGTCTTACCTCCACTCTTCTCCCCTGTAGGTCTTACCTCCACTCTTCATTCCCCTGTAGGTCTTACCTCCACTCTCTCTTCTCCCTGTAGGTCTTACCTCCACTCTTCTCCCTGTAGGTCTTCTTCTCCTGTCCTTACTTCTCCTGTAGGTCTTCCCCCTCCCTGTAGGTCTTACCTCCACTCTCCTCCCTGTAGGTCTTACCTCCACTCTCCTCCCTGTAGGTCTTACCTCCACTCTTCTCCCTGTAGGTCTTACCTCCACTCTTCTCCCTGTAGGTCTTACCTCCACTCTTCTCCCCCTGTAGGTCTTACCTCCACTCTCCTCCCTGTAGGTCTTACCTCCACTCTTCTCCCTGTAGGTCTTACCTCCACTCTTCTCCCCCTGTAGGTCTTACCTCCACTCTTCTCCCTGTAGGTCTTACCTCCACTCTTCTCCCAGTAGGTCTCACCTCCACTCTTCTCCCCCTGTAGGTCTCACCTCCACTCTTCTCCCCCTGTAGGTCTTACCTCCACTCTCCTCCCTGTAGGTCTTACCTCCACTCTTCTCCCCCTGTAGGTCTTACCTCCACTCTTCTCCCCCTGTAGGGTCTTACCTCCCTCCCTGTAGGTCTTCTCCCCCTGTAGGTCTTACCTCCCCAGGTCTTCTCCCCCTGTAGGTCTTACCTCCACTCTTCTCCCCCTGTAGGTCTTACCTCCACTCTTCTCCCCTGTAGGTCTTACCTCCACTCTTCTCCCTGAAGGTCTTACCTCCACTCTTCTCCCTGTAGGTCTTACTTCTCCAGGTCTTCTTCTCCCTGTAGGTCTTACCTCCACTCTCCCCCCTGAAGGTCTTACCTCCACTCTTCTCCCTGCAGGTCTTACCTCCACTCTTCTCCCTGTAGGTCTTACCTCCACTCTTCTCCCTGCAGGTCTTACCTCCACTCTTCTCCCTGTAGGTCTTACCTCCACTCTTCTCCCCCCTGTAGGTCTTAACACCACTCTTCCCCCCGTAGGCCACTCTTCTGTAGGTCTTAACACCACTCTTCATTCCACCATACATCTTAACTCCTCTGTTCTCTTCTCCCTGTAGGTGAGACGTGGAACCCTCTGAAGCTTCACTATCAGCTGAGGAACGTGAGGGAGCGCCTGGCCAAGAACCTGGTGGAAAAGGGCGTGCTGACCACGGAGAAACAGAACTTCCTCCTCTTCGACATGACCACTCATCCGCTCACCAACAACAACATCAAACAACGCCTCATCAAGAGGGTTCAGGAGGCCGTGTTGGAGAAATGGGTCAACGACCCGCACCGCATGGACAAACGGCTGCTCGCCCTCATCTTCCTGGCCCACTCGTCTGATGTCCTGGAGAATGCCTTTTCCCCTTTGCTGGACGACCAGTATGACCTGGCCATGAAGAGAGTACGGCAGCTCCTGGACCTGGAGCCAGAGGGGGAGAGCACGAAGACCAACTCCAATGAGTTGTTGTGGGCCGTGGTGGCCGCCTTTATCAAGTGACCTGCCACCTTCAGACAACAGAGGGTTGGGTTGGTTAATGACGATGGTGGTGGGTGTGGTGTGAAGGGAGAGGGAGACGACAGAACGGTTTGCGTGGGACAGAGAGGAGTCCTGACTTGAGTTCACCTCTGCCGAGGCTTTTCTGAACAGAATAGACCGCTCCAGACCTGTCCAACGGTTTTCCTCTTTTCTTTCCTTGTAGATAACTCTATCACTCCTTCCTCCATCTTGTAGATAACTCTCTCACTCCTTCCTCCATCTTGTAGATAACTCTCTCACTCCTTCCTCCATCATGTAGATAACTCTCTCACTCCTTCCTCTATCATGTAGATAACTCTCTCACTCCTTCCTCCATCTTGTAGATAACTCTCTCACTCCTTCCTCCATCATGTAGATAACTCTCTCACTCCTTCCTCCATCTTGTAGATAACTCTCTCACTCCTTCCTCCATCTTGTAGATAACTCTTCACTCTTCCTCCATCTTGTAGATAACTCTCTCACTCCTTCCTCCATCTTGTAGATAACTCTCTCACTCCTTCCCCATCTTGTAGATAACTCCATCTCCATGTAGATAACTCTCTCACTCCTTCCTCCATCTTGTAGATCTCCTCCACTCACTCCTTCCTCCATCTTGTAGATAACTCTCTCACTCCTTCCTCTATCTTGTAGATAACTCTCTCACTCCTTCCTCCATCTTGTAGATAACTCTCTCACTCCTTCCTCCATCTTGTAGATAACTCTCTCACTCCTTCCTCCATCTTGTAGATAACTCTCACTCCTTCCTCCATCTTGTAGATAACTCTCTCACTCCTTCCTCTATCATGTAGATAACTCTCTCACTCCTTCCTCTATCATGTAGATAACTCTCTCACTCCTTCCTCTATCATGTAGATAACTCTCTCACTCCTTCCTCTATCATGTAGATAACTCTCTCACTCCTTCCTCCATCTTGTAGATAACTCTCTCACTCCTTCCTCCATCTTGTAGATAACTCTCTCACTCCTTCCTCCATCTTGTAGATAACTCTCTCACTCCTTCCTCCATCTTGTAGATAACTCTCTCACTCCTTCCTCCATCTTGTAGATAACTCTCTCACTCCTTCCTCTATCATGTAGATAACTCTCTCACTCCTTCCTCTATCATGTAGATAACTCTCTCACTCCTTCCTCCATCTTGTAGATAACTCTCTCACTCCTTCCTCCATCTTGTAGATAACTCTCTCACTCCTTCCTCTATCATGTAGATAACTCTCTCACTCCTTCCTCCATCTTGTAGATAACTCTCTCACTCCTTCCTCCATCTTGTAGATAACTCTCTCACTCCTTCCTCCATCTTGTAGATAACTCTCTCACTCCTTCCTCCATCTTGTAGATAACTCTCTCACTCCTTCCTCCATCTTGTAGATAACTCTCTCACTCCTTCCTCCATCTTGTAGATAACTCTCTCACTCCTTCCTCCATCTTGTAGATAACTCTCTCACTCCTTCCTCTATCATGTAGATAACTCTCTCACTCCTTCCTCTATCATGTAGATAACTCTCTCACTCCTTCCTCTATCATGTAGATAACTCTCTCACTCCTTCCTCTATCATGTAGATAACTCTCTCACTCCTTCCTCCATCTTGTAGATAACTCTCTCACTCCTTCCTCCATCATGTAGATAACTCTCTCACTCCTTCCTCCATCTTGTAGATAACTCTCTCACTCCTTCCTCTATCATGTAGATAACTCTCTCACTCCTTCCTCCATCTTGTAGATAACTCTCTCACTCCTTCCTCTATCATGTAGATAACTCTCTCACTCCTTCCTCTATCATGTAGATAACTCTCTCTCCTTCCTCCACCTTGTAGATAACTCTCTCACTCCTTCCTCTATCATGTAGATAACTCTCTCACTCCTTCCTCCATCTTGTAGATAACTCTCTCACTCCTTCCTCCATCTTGTAGATAACTCTCTCACTCCTTCCTCTATCATGTAGATAACTCTCTCACTCCTTCCTCCATCTTGTAGATAACTCTCTCACTCCTTCCTCCATCTTGTAGATAACTCTCTCACTCCTTCCTCCATCTTGTAGATAACTCTCTCACTCCTTCCTCCATCTTGTAGATAACTCTCTCACTCCTTCCTCTATCATGTAGATAACTCTCTCACTCCTTCCTCCATCTTGTAGATAACTCTCTCACTCCTTCCTCCATCATGTAGATAACTCTCTCACTCCTTCCTCCATCTTGTAGATAACTCTCTCACTCCTTCCTCCATCTTGTAGATAACTCTCTCACTCCTTCCTCCATTTTGTAGATAACTCTCACTCCTTCCTCCATCTTGTAGATAACTCTCTCACTCCTTCCTCCATTTTGTAGATAACTCTCTCACTCCTTCCTCCATCTTGTAGATAACTCTCTCACTCCTTCCTCCATCTTGTAGATAACTCTCTCACTCCTTCCTCTATCATGTAGATAACTCTCTCACTCCTTCCTCTATCATGTAGATAACTCTCTCACTCCTTCCTCCATCTTGTAGATAACTCTCTCACTCCTTCCTCTATCATGGTATTTTGTGTCTCTGCGAGATGCAATTTAATCGCTGACTTCTACAAAAAAAAAAAACACAAACAAAAACTCCCCTCTTGATGGAGAAACGTTTTGGATACTGGACTGACTGAAATAATGAAGATTCAATCATCTTCCTCTTCCTCAGAAATGTCTTTCTTCAAAGTATGTTATGTATTTATGTATTCTCTCCAGGTACCTAGCTCTAACTCACTTTGACATGTATTAATCCACTGTTGTTCAGTGATGTACATACAGATTCCATGTACATGAAAGATAGTAACACTATATGAATACTAGAGAATTATTATTTTTTATTTTTTTGGGGGGGGGGGTTGATTTCCTCTCCAACGTGATCATGACGACATGGTCTGAAGTTTCCTGTTTCTGATTTTACACTTGTGTTTTATGAACAAATGTTTCTCTCATGAAGATGTTTGGGTTCCAGGTAAATGTGAGAGATCGGGGCTCCGTCTTCTACCTTATAACATAACTATATATATATATATATAAAACTTAGTGTCGTAGTGTACTATATAGGGAATAGTCTGTTAATTCTCAGATTAACTAAACCCTTCAGGCAAGTTTTTCGTCTCTAAAGAGTTCTGCTGAGGTAAAGACATCGGCATTCATAGGTTCGGTTTGCTCCGACACCCAAGAGTTCAGTCTTGTCTGTTTCGACTGGGAAGCATAAGGTAAGCTTGTGTCTATCTAGCTCTGGGAATCATCTTTGGACCAGGGCCCACTACTGCACTATAGAGGGATCAGGGTCCCCCTAGTGCACTATAGAGGGAACAGGGCCCCCTAGTGCACTATAGAGGGAACAGGGTCCCCCTAGTGCACTATAGAGGGAACAGGGTCCCCCTAGTGCACTATAGAGGGAACAGGGCCCCCCTAGTGCACTATAGAGGGAACAGGGCCCCCTAGTGCACTATAGAGGGAACAGGGCCCCCTAGTGCACTATAGAGGGAACAGGGTCCCCCTAGTGCACTATAGAGGGAACAGGGCCCCCTAGTGCACTGTAGAGGGAACAGGGTCCCCCTAGTGCACTATAGAGGGAACAGGGTCCCCCTAGTGCACTATAGAGGGAACAGGGCCCCCTAGTGCACTATAGAGGGAACAGGGCCCCCTAGTGCACTATAGAAGGAACAGGGTCCCCTAGTGCACTATAGAGGGAACAGGGCCCCCTAGTGCACTATAGAGGGAACAGGGCCCCCTAGTGCACTATAGAGGGAACAGGGCCCCCTAGTGCACTATAGAGGGAACAAGGCCCCCTAGTGCACTATAGAGGGAACAGGGCCCCCTAGTGCACTATAGAGGGAACAGGGTCCCCCTAGTGCACTATAGAGGGAACAGGGTCCCCTAGTGCACTATAGAAGGAACAGGGTCCCCTAGTGCACTATAGAGGGAACAGGGTCCCCTAGTGCACTATAGAGGGAACAGGGCCCCCTAGTGCACTATAGAGGGAACAGGGCCCCCTAGTGCACGATAGAGGGAACAGGGTCCCCTAGTGCGCTATAGAGGGAACAGGGCCCACTAGTATGCTATAGAGGGAACAGGGCCCACTAGTATGCTATAGAGGGAACAGGGTCCCCCTTGTATGCTATAGAAGGAACAGGGTCCCCCTAGTGCACTATAGAGGGAACAGGGCCCCCTAGTGCACTATAGAAGGAACAGGGCCCCCTAGTGCGCTATAGAAGGAACAGGGTCCCCTAGTGCACTATAGAGGGAACAGGGCCCCCCAGTGCAGAGGGAACAGGGTCCCCCTAGTATGCTATAGAGGGAACAGGGCCCCCTAGTGCGCTATAGAAGGAACAGGGCCCCCCCCAGTGCAGAGGGAACAGGGCCCCCCCAGTGCAGAGGGAACAGGGTCCCCCTAGTATGCTATAGAGGGAACAGGGCCCCCTAGTGCGCTATAGAAGGAACAGGGCCCCCCCCAGTGCAGAGGGAACAGGGCCCCCCCAGTGCAGAGGGAACAGGGTGCTATTTGGGATGCAGACATTTTGTCTGTGCCTCAGCCTTTCTTCAGTGTCTACGTTTCTGTCCGTCCTTCTGAACGTGATTTGGTAACGAAGAAACCGCTCCAATGATCCAGTACGGAATAAAAGGATCATCTCTTCTAGAACTTTCTAGAACTTTCACCTGACTGTCATGTTTCTTGAAGTCAATTAATTCAGTTTATTTTTTAAACTTTCTCATGATCAATTTGTCATCAGTTGTTGTGTGTCTGTTCACTCCAAAGGTCTGAAATGAATAAAACAAATCAAAATGATGGATGGACCAACATTCCACTTCATTTGTTTTTGTATATAGTTATAGAGATACTTTATGTATGTATTCAACATCCGTCTGAGTAGCTTGTTTGAACTGGGAATGCAACTTAATTTGCTTCTTCTTCTTTTTTTTTAAGAGGGCAGGGATTTTATCCTGCTTCCTGTTCTGAACTCGTATGGTCACTGTCAGGCCATAGGACTTGGTAAGACCTCACAAACATCCTGCTTCCTGTTCTGAACTCGTATGGTCACTGTCAGGCCATAGGACTTGGTGAGGTCTTAACCTCACAAACTAAAGTAGTGCACTATGTAGGGAATTGGGTGCCATTTGGGACTCACACAATGACTTCTTCAAGAGGTGTGATGTCTTGTTCAAACGATCATCATTTAAGGGGTGGCAGGTAGCCTAGTGGTTAGAGTGTTGGACTAGTAACCAGCAGGTAGCCTAGTGGTTAGAGTGTTAGACTAGTAACCAGCAGGTAGCCTAGTGGTTAGTGTTGGACTAGTAACCAGCAGGTAGCCTAGTGGTTAGAGTGTTGGACTAGTAACCAGCAGGTAGCCTAGTGGTTAGAGTGTTGGACTAGTAACCAGCAGGTAGCCTAGTGGTTAGAGTGTTGGACTAGTAACCAGCAGGTAGCCTAGTGGTTAGAGTGTTGGACCAGTAACCAGCAGGTAGCCTAGTGGTTAGAGTGTTGGACTAGTAACCAGCAGGTAGCCTAGTGGTTAGAGTGTTGGACTAGTAACCAGCAGGTAGCCTAGTGGTTAGAGTGTTGGACTAGTAACCAGCAGGTAGCCTAGTGGTTAGAGTGTTGGACTAGTAACCAGCAGGTAGCCTAGTGGTTAGAGTGTTGGACTAGTAACCAGCAGGTAGCCTAGTGGTTAGAGTGTTGGACTAGTAACCAGCAGGTAGCGTAGTGGTTAGAGTGTTGGACTAGTAACCAGCAGGTAGCCTAGTGGTTAGTGTTGGACTAGTAACCAGCAGGTAGCCTAGTGGTTAGAGTGTTGGACTAGTAACCAGCAGGTAGCCTAGTGGTTAGTGTTGGACCAGTAACCAGCAGGTAGCCTAGTGGTTAGAGGCAGGTAGCCTAGTGGTTAGTGTTGGACCAGTAACCAGCAGGTAGCCTAGTGGTTAGAGGCAGGTAGCCTAGTGGTTAGAGTTGGACTAGTAACCAGCAGGTAGCCTAGTGGTTAGAGCGTTGGACTAGTAACCAGCAGGTAGCCTAGTGGTTAGAGTGTTGGACTAGTAACCAGCAGGTAGCCTAGTGGTTAGAGTGTTGGACTAGTAACCAGCAGGTAGCCTAGTGGTTAGAGCATTGGACTAGTAACCAGTAGGTAGCCTAGTGGTTAGAGTGTTGGACTAGTAACCAGCAGGTAGCCTAGTGGTTAGAGCGTTGGACTAGTAACCAGCAGGTAGCCTAGTGGTTAGAGTGTTGGACTAGTAACCAGCAGGTAGCCTAGTGGTTAGAGTGTTGGACTAGTAACCAGCAGGTAGCCTAGTGGTTAGAGCATTGGACTAGTAACCAGTAGGTAGCCTAGTGGTTAGAGTGTTGGACTAGTAACCAGCAGGTAGCCTAGTGGTTAGAGCGTTGGACTTGTAACCAAAAGGTTGCTAGATCAAATCCCCAAGATGACATGGTAAAAATCTGTCCTTTCTGCCCCTGAACAAGGCAGTTAACCCACTGTTCCCCTGAACAAGGCAGTTAACCTGCTGTTCCCCTGAACAAGGCAGTTAACCCACTGTTCCCCTGAACAAGGCAGTTATCCCACTGTCCCCCTGAACAAGGCAGTTATCCCACTGTCCCCCTGAACAAGGCAGTTAACCCACTGTTCCCCTGAACAAGGCAGTTATCCCACTGTTCCCCTGAACAAGGCAGTTATCCCACTGTCCCCCTGAACAAGGCAGTTATCCCACTGTCCCCCTGAACAAGGCAGTTATCCCACTGTCCCCCTGAACAAGGCAGTTATCCCACTGTCCCCCTGAACAAGGCAGTTATCCCACTGTCCCCCTGAACAAGGCAGTTATCCCACTGTCCCCCTGAACAAGGCAGTTATCCCACTGTCCCCCTGAACAAGGCAGTTATCCCACTGTCCCCCTGAACAAGGCAGTTATCCCACTGTCCCCCTGAACAAGGCGGTTATCCCACTGTCCCCCTGAACAAGGCAGTTATCCCACTGTCCCCCTGAACAAGGCAGTTAACCCACTGTTCCCCTGAACAAGGCAGTTATCCCACTGTTCCCCTGAACAAGGCAGTTAACCCACTGTTCCCCTGAACAAGGCAGTTAACCCACTGTTCCCCTGAACAAGGCAGTTAACCCACTGTTCCCCTGAACAAGGCAGTTAACCCACTGTTCCCCTGAACAAGGCAGTTAACCCACTGTCCCCCTGAACAAGGCAGTTAACCCACTGTCCCCCTGAACAAGGCAGTTAACCCACTGTTCCCCTGAACAAGGCAGTTATCCCACTGTTCCCCTGAACAAGGCAGTTAACCCACTGTCCCCCTGAACAAGGCAGTTAACCCACTGTTCCCCTGAACAAGGCAGTTAACCCACTGTTCCTAGACCGTCATTAAAAATAATAATTTGTTCTTAACTGACTTGCCTAGTTGAATAAAGGTCAAATAAAAAAGCCTTTGACCAATCACAATATCTTGCTCTTAATTTCATGTTGCATCAGTCTATTTTATATATATATATATTATTATATTATATATTATATTATTATTTTATCTGATCAGAACATTCATTATTATTTATGCAATAACTTTTTGTTACTACGTTATTTCTTTCTTTCTTGGATTCTGTCTGTTTTTGTTTCCAATACATTAGAGAATGATGGAGGCCACTGTGTTCTTGGGGACCTTCAATGCTGCAGAAGTGTTTTGGTACCCTTCTCCAGATCTGTGTCTCGACACAATCCTGTCTTTGAGCTCTACGGACAATTCCTTCGACCTTGGCTTGGTTTTTGCTCTGACATGCACTGCCAACTGTGGGAACTTATACAGTATAGACAGGGTTGTGCCTTTCCATATCATGTCCAATCAATTGAATTTACCACAGAATACTTTTTTTGCTTTGTCATTATGGGGTATCGTGTATAGATTGATGAGGAAATGGTTTTATTTAATCGATTTTCAAATAAGGCTGGAAAAAGTCTGGGTCTGAATACTTTCCGAGTGCACTGTAGCTATATACACTACTGGTGAAAGTTTTAGAACACCTACTCAAGGTTTTTGTCTTTATTTTTACTATTTTCTACATTGTAAAATAATAGTGAAGACATCAAAACTATGAAATAACACATGTGGTAACCAAAACAGATTTTTTTTTTAAATAGCCACCCTTTGCCTTGACAGCATTGCACACTCTTGGAGTTCCCACATATGCTGAGCAGGTTGATGAGATGTGGAACAGGAGACGGGTATCAGAGTCAGAGCGGCAAAATTAGCAGAGATTACGATCTGGCAGTGGAAGTGGCAGGACTGAGTATTTGTAGAGGTCTTGATTATGGAACAGGTTGCAGCTGGTAGGGAACTGCTCTGTCTCCATCACACAGAGGGAGAGAGAGAGAGGGAACTGGGGGAATGGCTGCAGGTCAATGAGACACCGGATGTCCACTAGGGGGTGTGGCAGGAGCAGATATGACCGTTGACATATGTCAGTTTTCTTGAACTCTGAAGCATTTAGTTGGGCTGCCATTTCCGAGGCTGGTAACTCGAATGAACATATCCTCTGAAGCGGAGGTAACTCTGGGTCTTCCGTTCCTGTGGCGGTCCTCAAGAGAGGCAGTTTCATCGTAGCGCTTGATGGTTTTTGCGACTGCACTTAAAGAAACGTTCACAGTTCTTGAAATGTTCCGTATTGACTGACCTTCACGTCTTACAGTAATGATGGACTGTTGTTTCTCTTTGCGCTGTTCTTGCCATAAATGGACTTTGTCTTTTACTAAATAGGGTGATCTTCTGTAGACCCCTGCTACTTTGTCACAACACAATTTATTGGCTCAAACATATTGAGAAGGTAAGAAATTCCACAATAGGCATTCCAGGTGACTACTTCATGAAGCTGGTTGAGAGAATGCCAAGAGTGTACAAAGCTGTCATCAAGGTAAAGGGGCTTAAATATAATAAATATATAAAATATATTTAGATTTTTTGGGGGGTTACTACATGATTCAATATGTGTTATTTCATAGTTTTGATGTCTTCACTATTATTCTACAATGTAGAAAATAGTACAACTACATAAAAACCCTGGAATGAGTAGTTATTCTAAAACCTTTGACCGGTAGTGTACATAGCTACCACTTCTGCTCATGTAACTATACAGACACAGCGCTATGTAACTATACAGGCACAATGCTATGTAACTATACAGGCACAATGCTATGTAACTATACAGGCACAGCGCTATGTAACTATACAGGCACAGCGCTATGTAACTATACAGGCACAGCGCTATGTAACTATACAGGCACAGCGCTATGTAACTATACAGGCACAACGCTATGTAACTATACAGGCACAACGCTATGTAACTATACAGGCACAACGCTATGTAACTATACAGGCACAACGCTATGTAACTATACAGGCACAACGCTATGTAACTATACAGGCACACGCTATGTAACTATACAGGCACAACGCTATGTAACTATACAGGCACAATGCTATGTAACTATACAGGCACAACGCTATGTAACTATACAGGCACAACACTATGTAACTAT